>NC_068393.1:18527793-18580293 GCF_023724105.1 Carassius gibelio
TCATCAGGCGCAGTATGAAGCGCAAGGCTAGCTTCACCTGCCCCTTCAGCGGGAACTGCACCATCACCAAAGACAACCGGCGTCACTGCCAGGCCTGCCGTCTGAAGCGCTGCGTCGACATCGGCATGATGAAGGAATGTGAGTGTCACACGCCCTCTGAGCTGACCGGGGTCAGAGGTCACACCCGGGGTCACGACCAACATCAACATATGAAAGAATGAACAGAATGCTGTCAGACCGACCTTCAAACACATGAGAGACAATGAACTCACACTAGATACTGACATCTAGAATTAAATTATACACACATGCACACACACACACACACACAAACACACAAACACACACACACATATATATAAATATATTGGTTTATTATATTAATTTACTTAATTTTAAATATATAACAAAAATCACATTTATATTTTATTAGATATTGGTATTGTATACTGTATGTATATTATTTATTCATAATTTGTAAAAAAATATATATATATATTAATCAGATTAATATTTTTGTTTTAAAAATATATTTTTTAATATATGATTATTTATATATTAAAATGTATTATATTGTATTATTAGACTCCTTTATTTTTTATATGTGTCACATTAAAATCATATTTAGAATTTATATATATATATATATATATATATATATATATATATATATATATATATATATATATATATATATATATATAATGTAAACATATATTTATGTAAACATATTTAAATGTATATGTATCACATTAAAATAATTAATTTTATATTTGTATTTAGACACACACGTATCATATTAAAATCATATTCATATTTTAATTATATATAAATATATAGAAAGAGAGATTTACAAATGTGTAATTAAACATTTATAAAATATAATTTATTTCGATGAGAGAGTTTCAGAAATTAAAATTAAACCCGATCATACTGAGGCATTATAATAACTATAACTGAGTGTTTATGTATATAATCTTTTGGGTTTATGAGTCAGCCAGTGTTTTTGTAACTTCATCTGTCTTTAATTTAACAGATGGCATATTTCCATATGAGAGATGTTTTGAGAGTTTTCAGGAGGATTACAGCTCAACCAATGACAATAATATTAACAACCACATTTTATTAACTAGTTTTTTTAATCGACTTTCTTTTGTGCAAAACATTCTGTTGTGTTACTATGGGGTTTCGAGTTTAAGAAACAGCATTAATTAAAACATGCGCTTTGTTTATGTGTTAATTCCAGTTAATTGAGGTGTTTTAAAGCGACACACACACACACACACACACAGAGAGAGAGCCAACAATGATGGTTTTTCTCCATGAAGTTGCTCAATGAGCGACCCAGATTTTGTGGGAGTCGTGGGGAAGGCAGATCGCCACTTTAAGCGAAAACAGATACCGTTGTGTATAAAAGAACCTCTTTGTGTGTCGCATTCGGGTCGGCTGAGGACAGCAGGTCAAAGGTCAGCGGTTTGTGCAGCTAAAGAGATGCTGATCTCGGCACTGTGATGTCATCGTGACATCATCGGGACTGTAGACACAGTCATGGTCTACATGGTCAATATTTACGATAATATTTTTTCTTTCGTATTTTGAGATAATTTTATTGGACTAATTAATATTTATGCATTAATTATGATCAGTTTTTCCCATTGAAAATAGTACAGTGTAATTAAAACATAATACTGACACAAGGGGGTGATCTTTTTCCATCTCGGTGATTCTGTTTTATTAATATTATTATTATGTAGGTGTTATATCTTTATATTTTCCACTTTTTTTGTTATAAGATGCAAGGGGGTGATTATTTTCAGTACCCACTGTATATGTATATAAACATGTGTATATACTGTATATAATTTAATAAAAAATAAATGTATGCAAATGCATTAAACCTATAATAATATTTACTGATATTATAATATTATGTTTTTATACATATAAAATACAAATAAATAATAATAGTAAAATATATAATACATTTAAAAAAGTAAAAAGATAAATAAATGTATAAATATATAAAATAATATGTTAACTAGAATAGCATATTTATATAAAATGTTGTATTTTAAACATTTAATTAGTGAAATTAGCAGAGAAAAAAAGTATATTTATTTATTAATTATATAAACATAAAATGTTTTGATCTTAAGCATGATATATGAATGAACTGAGAGAAAATAGTGAATAGTGAATCCAAATTCGGAAAGGCACGGAAAACAAATAACGTGTTCCACAGAAGCCCTAAATGGAATAAAATACGGGATGGGAGGAAAAAATACATTTCAGTGCTTTCTCTCGCTATACTGTATATAAATTGCGGTCAGCCGCTGTAAATATGCTCATTTTTGAATGAGCGCTCACTTTTTACTTTCACTTTCTGTTTTTGTGATCATTCGTACATAGCAGCATTCGTTTTTTTGTGCCTCTCCGAGTTCACTAATTGGACACATCCCTAGTACACACAGCTTCACAAGACACTGTCGCCATGAATCCCTCAGACTAAAACCGTTTTGTGTAAATGTGGGTTTATTGGAAATCGTTCAAATCCCCGAGTGCAGCCTAAGTAAGAGAGAGACTCACAGATGCCATCCGCTCAAGACTGGCACTGTCAGAGTTCTGCTTGTGCAGACGGCCGATTGTGCAGCGCTTCAGCTGTCAGTCGGTGTCTGTAATAGTCTGTAGCATGCTGGGCGTCTGAAAAACTGCCTCCCGAGGATCGTCTGGTGGTCGTACGCACCTTCACATGAGCCTGGAGTCTGAGCCAAGAGCTGCAGAATATCGAGAGAGTGTGTGGTAATCCACGCCGCTTTAGACGTGATAATGAGCAGACAGACGCTGGTTGTTTGGAAAAATTATCTTGTTACTGACCGTGTTATTTTTATTAAAGTTTTTAATGTTTTTACTTTTATATTTTTCCATTGCATTTTTAGTTTGTAATTGCAATTAAGTTTTCATAATGTTTTTTTCATGTGTATATAGTTTTTATTAATATTTATTAGTTAATTTGAGTAATTTGGTTGTATTTTTGTAACTTTTTAAACATGCATATTAAGTTTTTATTAATTTTTACTATGCAATTTTAATAATGTTTTTTTTGTATTTTGTTACTTTTTTTTAACATGCATATATATAGTTTTTATTCATTTTTATTATGTAATTTTAATAATGTTTTGTGTTTGTCATTTTTTTAAATGTATATATAGTTTTATTTTTTAAATGTTTTATTAATATTTCGTAGTTTATTTTAGTATTTTGGTTCTTTTTTTTACTTTTTTAACATGCATATATACTTTTTATTCAATTTTATTAGGTTATTTTAATAATTTTTTGTTTTTGTAATTAAAAAAATGCATATATAGTTTTTATTTTTTAATTGTTTTATTAATATTTATTAGTTTATTTTAGTAATTTTGATGTATTTTTGTAACTTTTTTTAAAAATATACATATATAGTTTTTTTATATTTTCCATTTTCATTTGAGTAATTTCTTGCGTGTTTTTGTCATTTTATTCGTTTTTAAAAGTCTGTATAGTTTTTAATACTTAGAATTAGGTTTAATTAGGAACCCATGTCCGTATTGTTTTCATTACTTTTTATTAATATTTGTTTTTACTTTTATATTTTCGATTTTTAAGTTTAGTAATTTTGTTGGGTTTTTGTCATATCTATATATTTTTATTTTATTAATATTTTACAATATTTTTTTTCCAGCTTTAGTTATTTTACTACAACTGCTGAAATTTAAAGGAGATTAGAAATAATAGCTGTTGTTATCAAATTGAAAAAAAACTAGCTGTTTTTTATATTTTGTTTGATTTCAGTTAACGTTGTTTTCGTACATCTTCAGAAGTCTGACTGGTTCTGTCTGTCTTTCAGTTATTCTGACGGATGAGGAGGTGCAGAGGAAGAAGGATCTTATCCTGAAGAGGAAGGAGGAGGAGGCGGCGAGGGAGGCGAGGAAACCTCGTCTGAGCGAGGAACAGATGCAGATCATCAACACACTGGTCGAAGCGCATCACAAGACCTATGACGACTCCTACTCCGATTTCGTCCGATTCAGGGTCAGTTCAAACTCCTTCATGAAGTCTCTTCTGCTCAGCAAATCTGCATTTATTTTATAAAAAATAATGTAAAAACAGTGTAATATTACAATTTCCAACAACTGCACAGCTGTATTTTCAGCATCATTCCTCCAGTCTTCAGTGTCACATGATCTTCAGAAATCATGAAAATATGATGATTTACTGCTCAAGAAACATTTCTGATTATTATCAATGTTGAACACAGTTGTGCTGCACAATATTTTTGTGGAAACTTTGATGCATTTTATTTTTTCAGGATTCACAGATGAACAGAAAGTTCAAAAGAAAAGCAATATTTAAAATAGAAATCTTTCTAATATTATAAATGTCTTCACTGTCACTTTTGATAAACTGAATGCGTCCTTGATGAATAAAATTATTAATTTCTTTAAAATGACTGTCCCCAAACTGTGCTTTATAAGCTTTTCTACTTTTCTGGGTATAACTAGGTAAATTATTGTTTTGTTTTGATGGAAAAGCTGTGATTTTATGTTCCATAAATTATTCCTGACAAGCAAACACATTTACAAACAATTGTGATGCTGCGATTCTGGACTTTAATGTCTCTGATATGAGTTGAAAACCTGTATATGGAGTTTATTTGAATCTGTTGCAGATCATATGTCTATATGTTAATGTTGTTACTAAAGGCACTCCTCTTACAGTCATTTCATTTACGAGCAGAATTTGAGCTCTAGTTCTCCACATGAAACCTGAGCTGGACTTCTCTGAACACTGTGATTTTTATAATTGCAGTTATTTCTGTTTGATGTGTTCTCTAATGGAGACTCTGCTCTGAACACATCCTGCAGTTTTCCTCTCAAAGAATTTATGCAGTAGTTTGTAATATCAGGTGTTTTCTGTGTGTTTTAGCCTCCGGTTCGTGAGGGTCCGGTCACCCGCAGCGCCAGTCGTGCTGCGTCTCTTCACTCTCTGTCTGACGCTTCATCAGATTCATTCAACCATTCACCAGGTAACACACACACACACACACACACACACATATAGACATATATACATAACAAACACACTTACATTCACTGAGCTAAATCTAAATGCAGTCACAAATTTGTCCCCAAAATACATTTACACAGGAATGTTTTCAGGTTTCAGTTTTCCCTCTTTTTTGGTTACAAAAACCGAGTGTCTTGTTTCCAGCACAAATTATCTAAAAAAAATTTAAACCAAGATACATTTAATTCAGAAACAAAATGACTTTTTACAGTGATCTGTAAATCGGTTGATGCTTAAAATTAGAAAAATAAACTGAATTCAAAGGGAAATAATAAAGATTTCTATTCTGACCCCACTTATAGATAATTAGCCTTGTTTTAAGCATAGACTTAGACTTTTTTGTCTTAAGGCATTTTGTTGGCATTAAGTTTAAAGATTTCTACAGTGGGGATTTCAGATTTTTCTTTTTGTCATTTGTAAAAATATAATACTATCAACAGACAGAAAAAAAATGTATTGTTCAAAAATCGGCACGTTTTTAATAATAAAAGTTTATATAAATCAGCCTGAATGAAATATAAACAAACCCCTCTATAAAAACCTCCAGAATATTGAGAGGAATAAAACTGTAAGTTTTGGTGAATGTAAGTGCTGCTAAAGTGGAGAAACCAACGTTTAAAGATATGGATTGTAATCGAAATTTACAGATGCTAGTAGATAAAGTGCAATATAAAAAATTCATGTTTTGAATGATATATGAACAAACCCTTCAGTAGAAATCTTCAGATCATAGAGAGGAATAAAACTGTAAGTTTTGGTGAATGTAAGTGCTGCAGAAGTGGAGATAAAACTCATTGTCCCTTTAAAGATATGGATTTTCACCATGTTTTTAGAAATAAAATGTTGTATAAATCAATGTGAATGATATATGAACAAACCCTTGAGTAGAAATCTTCAGATTATAGAGAGGAATAAAACTGTAAGTTTTGGTGTATGTTAGTGCTGCTGAAGAGAAGAAAACTTTTAAAGATATGGATTGTTAATTGAAATCTGAAGACACAAAGCGAAAAAGTGCAATAAAATAAACTAATGTTTTTGTTCTAGTTTGAAGAATATATTCTATAGAAGCGAAATAGACCAACATTTCTAAATTGAGCAGTATATGGAAAAACTGATTTTGCCTGTTGTGTCTTGTATTTGCTTGTAAAGTAAAAATATCTTTAAAACTGTTTAGCAATTTGTGCTGAAAAACAAGAAAAAAAAATATGAGGAAGAACTTTGTTTTTCTGCATTGTTGAAGTGTTTAGAAGTCTGTTCACGGCCAGAATGTCACAACAAAAGTGATGCAAATTATCACCAAAAAATTATCATGTTTTTGCACAAAATGTTACCCATCAGGCACATCACAAATTTTCACCCTTCTATGATTTCGAGAAATCTTTTGAACACACTCTGGCTATATGAGTTAAATCATATAAAATATAAAAAGTCACTCACCTTAATGCAAAATATGATGCATTTCTGTACACATGAAGCTTACTGTACATTATATTAGTCATTAAAATGTTTGTGTAAAATTTATTAATCAAAACAATGTAATTCATTTAAATAAAATATAGATATTTGATGAAACGTAATTTAAAAAATAAATAGAAATTTTACATTTTGTCATGCCAACTATCTTACTTTTAGTATTTAAACTTACGACAACTGAAATAAAAAGATAACAACAACAATTTAGACATATTTGAACAAAAACTAATAAAAATAAAAAGTGATAATTTAAACTAAAATGATAATGAATACTGAAAATTGCAAAACAATTAAAATAGTTTTTGTTCTTTGAAATAAAGCTGAAATAAAGTATAACATGAATATTTGGTGAAACTTAAAATAAATGTAAAAAACTTAAAATAAATGTAAAAAACCTAAAATTAAATGTTATATTTTTTTAATGGCAACTAACTTAATTTTAATACTTAAACTTACTATAACTGAAATACAAATATAACTAAATAAATTTTAAACCACATATTTCAACAAAAAGTAATAAAAGTGTAATTTAAACTAAAATGAAAATTGCTAAACAATTCAAATTGTTTGTGTTCATTGAAATAAAGCTGAAATAAAACTAAATAAAATACAAATATTTGATGAAATTTAAAATAAAAATAAAAAGACTTGAATAAAATGTTACATTTTGACATACTTAAGTTTAATAGGTTTAATAAGCTAAAATAGTAAAATTACTGAAACTAAAACTGTAATAAAAAATAAATTAAAACAAACAAACAAAATTACAAACAGACATCAAAATAAAAGATAATTCGAAATATTAATAAATTTTATAATGGTATAGTAAAATAAGGATCTAATGAGTCCAGAAACGTCTTGTCACAGCTGGAATCTTGTGCTATATGCGTGACGTGTGTAAGGTAACGTCTGGCTCTGTGTCTCCGGTGTCTCTGTAGAGTCTGTGGACACGAAGCTGAACTTCAGTAATCTGCTGATGATGTATCAGGACAGCGGTGGCAGTCCAGACTCCAGCGAGGAGGACAACTCACGCCTGTCCATGTTACCGCACCTCGCAGACCTCGTCAGCTACAGCATCCAGAAGGTCATCGGATTCGCCAAGATGATCCCTGGATTCAGGTCAGACGCCGTTCTCCTGTGTTTTGAGCTGGTGTCATTCCAGTCAAAAATCATCCACTTAGGCAGGAAGTGAACGATTAGTTTTCTTTCTTGCAGTTCAGTTTGAACTATGCATTTTACATATACTATCCTAAAAAAATCTTAAACAAATCTATGTTTATCTAAATTAATTAAAGAGATGTTTTTCTTTTTTAAAAGTCTATTTTTGTTATCATTTTGGTTTCAGTTTTAGTTTTGGATGTTAGTTAGTGTGTCAACTTTAAGACATTTTGAGCTCTAGATCTAGATTTGGAGATATATGGTGTGTGTGTCTCGTGTCTCAGGGACCTGACGGCTGAAGATCAGATCGCTCTGCTCAAGTCCAGCGCTATCGAGATCATCATGCTGCGCTCCAATCAGTCGTTCAATCTGGAGGATATGAGCTGGAGCTGCGGAGGACCAGACTTCAAATACTGCGTCAATGATGTCACCAAGGGTAAGACACACACAAACACACACACACACACACACACTCACACACACACACACACACACACACACACATACTCTAACTCACACACATACTCACACTTACACACTCTCACACAAACTTACACTCTCACACACACACACACACACACACGCACGCGCGCACACACACACAAACACACACACATGTGTGCACACACACACACACGCACACACACACATACTAACACACAAACGTGCGCACACACTCTTTCACACACAAACGTGCGCACACACAAACATACTCACATTTACACACACTCTCTCTCACACACACACACACACACTCTCACTCACGCACACACACACTAACACACAGGCGCGCACACACACACACACACACAGGCAGACACACAAACATACTCACACTTACACACACTCTCTCACACACTCTCACACACACACACACACACTCTCTCACACACACACACACACACACACTCTCTCACACACACACACACACACACTCACACACTCACACACACATATTCACTCACACACACACTCTTTCTCTTTTTCTATCACCCTACCCCTAACCCTAACCCTCTCAGGAAACTTTCTACATTTTTAAAATCTCAAAAAACTCATTCTGTGTGATTGATAAGCATTATTACTGATGTAGACGTCAATTTACATCCCTAAAGTGACACAAGGACCCATTAGTTGCTGTGTATTTAGGTTTAAGGCCCTATCAGTGTAGAAAAACATGTACAAACACATGCAAAAGCTCTGACGTGTGTGTGTGTGTGTGTGTGTGTGTGTGTAGCGGGGCACACTCTGGAGCTGCTGGAGCCGCTGGTGAAGTTTCAGGTGGGTCTGAAGAAGCTGAACATGACTGAAGAGGAGCATGTGCTGCTGATGGCCATCTGCCTGCTGTCTCCAGGTGTGTGTTCATGCCTCTGTTTACATGCAATCAGATGCATTTTAGTTCAAACGTTCTCACTACTGATCCTTACTTTAAAAAATACTTGACTGTTCAACAAATTAAGTTGCCAGAGACATGAGAGCTGCTCCACAAACAGCCAAGAAATTACAAAATGTGAGCATATTATAATAAAAACCATAACTGCACAATGTAGTTGTGAATTAATTTTAAACTTTTATTATCATGAGTGTTATATAGAGCAGTGACTCTCAATGTTTTGTGACTATTAAAAAGGTTTTTTAAGGTTTTTATATGTATATCATATAAGGTTTTTATATGTTGTTAACCAATTTAAGAGGGCGATTTTTATATATTCATAATAATTATATTAATTATATATTACTTGGAAGTTGGTTGAGAACATAAAAGCATTTGCTAATTAATTATTTAGAGTTTTCTAGACGGTGAAGCTTTTTAAAATTAGGTTTAATATAAATTATATTAATGATAATATACTAATCTTCATTTGTAAGTGGCTGTGAATAAAAGTCTGGTAAATTTATTATATTTTTTTTAATTTATCTTCTCGTGTAGATTGTTTAGAAGTTTCAACAAAAACTAATAAAAGTGACAAAAGTATAATTTAAACTAAAATGAAAATTGCAAAAAATTAAGCTGAAATAAAAAATATTAGGTTTAATAAGCTGATATAGTAAAATAACTAAAACTGTAATAAAAAATAGTTTAAAACAAAGAAAATAATAAAAATTACAGAAGTATACTAAAAGTTGAAACTAAAATTAAAATGAAGACATCAGAATAAAAGATAATCCTAAATATTAATAAATTCTATGTTTTGTGACTATAAAAAAACTGAGGTTATTAAATGTTGTTAACCAATTTAAGGACGGCGATTTTTATATATTTATAATAATTATATTAATTATATGACTTGGAAGTTGGTTGAGAACATAAAGGCATTTGCTACTTATTATTTAGAGATTCTTAGACTGTTAAGCATTTTATTTGTTAATTTAATTAGGTTTAATGTAAATAATATACTAATCTTCATTTGTAAGTGGCTGTGAATAAAAGTCTATTTGTTTTTATTTATCTTCTCCTGTAGATTGTTTAGCAGTTTAATGCATGTTATATATTTTTTTATATATTAATATTAGTTATTATTTAAATGGTGAATTCTCTGTTAAATATGAATGATTTCTTTGCAATTATTTTCAGGATGAATTGCATGTGTTGTAACGATCCTCTTTTGGAATAAAGGCATTCTTGTCTGTTGTCTGCAGATCGTCCGGGCGTTCAGGACCACGCTCGCATCGAGGCGCTGCAGGACCGTCTGTGTGACGTCCTGCAGGCGTACATCCGCATCCATCACCCCGCCGGCCGTCTGCTGTACGCCAAGATGATCCAGAAGCTGGCGGACCTGCGCAGCCTGAACGAGGAGCACTCCAAGCAGTACCGCTCGCTCTCCTTCCAGCCGGAGCACAGCATGCAGCTGACGCCGCTAGTGCTGGAGGTGTTCGGCAGCGAGGTGTCCTAGCATCCCAGAGCCCCCCCGACACCGCTAGAGCGTCACCGCTCACCCGACGGGGGGCCGAAGGCATGCACGAGCGAGCGGGTGGATGCACAGGTCGGGATTCCCGCTTTTAAGCTACGGGGAATTCCGAAAGGAATGTATTAACGTTGTATAATAATTAGAACGATGCGTATAAACTAATATTTATATTTAAGAGAGAGAGAGAGATGTATGGCCAGGTGTTCCTCTGGTGTAATAGGATAAGCAGGCTCTTCTAGTGTGTGTGTGTGTGTGTGTGTGTGTGTGTGTGACGAAATTAAATGCAATTCGAATTCACAAATGGCTCTGTTCTGAAACCTAGTGAGTGCCCTACATAGGCGGCATTCCGAGACATGTGTGCATTTATATCACATTGCAACGAAAAAAAATTAAATGCATCCCAGGGATGTAGGAATAAATTGAATGTATACATCAGTTGCATTGTTGCGTTTCACAAACAGTAAAATTATGTAATTTTGTTACCGGCTTTGCTATGCATCATGCTGCTATCCCAGACTTCAAGCAGTTTCGGCCCAGATCCGGCTCACATCTGGCTCGCATGAAATACATTCGGGCCGGATCTGGGCCGAAAGATCTTGCTGTCTGAGAATTTACTTATCAGATTATGGTTTATAAATTATAGTATAATATAATCATCTTTTTTTGTTATGAATCAGGCATTATAAATAAGTAATTTAATTAAAATAATGGTGATTACAAATAGTTTTTATTTGTTTCATTGTTAGATTGGTAACATTCTAGCTATATTCTGTGTTGCGTTTATAGTACGTTCAATATCTGTTACTTTAGAGAATCTTTGGCGTCCGCTAGGTTTTGGGTCAGTGGATTGATTTTGGCCCTGATATATTGATCTTGTCAGTAGTGTGTGTGCTTGTATGTCAAGGGCGGATGGATGCATTATAGACACACTACACACACACACACACACACACTCTCTCTCTAAACTGAGAGAAGGAGGCCTGGCTGTAGATCTGATGTCTGTATAGATAGGATCTTAGTTGACCACAAGAGAGCCGAAACGCAGGAAGTGTCCCCCAGAGATCAGCCCAAATGCTGCTCTGCATTATCTATCATTGATAAACAAGGCTATCCGGCTGCTTCGACCTCATATTATTCAGTGGATATAGTTCAAAACGAGGCCTTAATCATCCTTCTACCAGAGATACCTTCTAACCCGTTTCTCTCTAAAAATACTGGATTTTGAGTCATTTTCCGTCATGTTTTCATCGAAACAATTTATGTATATATCTACCAATGGTTCGTATAAACATGCTTATGGGATAGGACTGGTCTATGTAAATATATGCACAAATGCACCAATTTGCATACACTTTCAACAGTTTGTTTTTTATTTACTGGACAATTTATATCAGCGATTTCCCCCATTCCAGCGGTTTCCGCGCTGCTCTCTTGTGGTCATCCGCTGTAAATACCACTCGTGTTGTTTCTGTGCATATGTCTAACGAAACGAATAGGCTAATACAGTTAATCCGCTAAAAACAGAAGAAGAAGCTTGGAAGAAATATGCAAATCTGATATTTTCATATGTTTTGGTGTCTCGGATGACATAATTAGCTTGTAAGACCGTATCTATCCCTGATGCTTTTTAGATGCAAATTCCACATTGAATTTTATTGCTTGTATATGATTACCATGGCTTAGTTTTGTACGGATTGTATTTTTATTTCTGCAAATCGATGAGACATCTCAAACAGACTGAGCTGCATTAGCTGTCCACGCGTTCGCAAACTCGACTCAAAACTGCTGCTTTAGTTTGTTTTTTTTAGCTACAAACGCTGCCTCAAACCAGCCAATCTGACACACACGTAACAGACCGTGTAGAGGACTCAAGGAAGCTTTAACATAACTGCGGGTGAATCCAGGGCTCGTCCAGACCTTGGCTGCTAATGAAGAACAGCGACGGGCATCCCGTTTATCTCAGCTGGAAGGTTCCTCGAGAGTAGGAACACCTGGATGAACGCCGTCCTCCAATGGAGAAACCGTCTTGTGGACGATGGACTGGATTGCAGATACCAGTTACGATAAGCTTCGGTTGTATTATACTAGTTTTAAGAGTTTTCGTAACTGCCAATGCTCCTTTCAACCCTCAAAATCCAGATTAAACACGACTGGATCGCTTGCATCCAATCAACAAGGGAAATAAACCAACAACCTCTGTCTTTGGATTAACATGAAGCTTTGCCCTCACCACTTCAACCCATTTAAAAGAAAAGGGAGCTCCAACCACGAGAGTCCCGCCGGTTTTGGGTTCGCGTCATCGGGTGGACATCATAAATGGAAAAACGAGGGGTTTCTGCCATTTCGGTTTCCATTGATCAGTATTTTCGCGAGGGGGGAAGTTGTCGTAGATGCATAGGCGAACATACGGACTGTCTATGCACTTTTGGATCAGTTCATGTTGATCTTTGCATCCACCCGAGATCCTAAAGCGGTTGTATTCTTCTCCGATTGGACGTTCTTGGCTGAAGTGAAGGCAAGAAACCAACTTGCGAAGCTCTCGGTTGGTCTTGCGTCGCACAGCTAGACTTTAGAAACCAATCGCTCGTGCTACACTCTCCTTCGGAGAAATGTTTGACTATTAAAAGCCGTGCGGGGTTTCTTGAGTCTAGCTGAAGGACATTTACAAGCATGTACTTACGATGAAGCGGGTGAACGAATCGATAATGACTCTGAATGCTGATTAAGGACAACACAAACCAACAGGTGCCGTTGTTAACCAAAA
The DNA here is from genome assembly GCF_023724105.1 of Carassius gibelio. Taxonomy (NCBI): domain Eukaryota; kingdom Metazoa; phylum Chordata; class Actinopteri; order Cypriniformes; family Cyprinidae; genus Carassius; species Carassius gibelio. The sequence continues at coordinate 18,541,198 of NC_068393.1, forward strand.
TGAACTACCTCTCTCATTCAATCACACCATTTTAATGTTTTTTTGTTCTCTATTTATTCCTCTCTGACTCAAATGCTGGACTGTATACCTCAAGACGTCTCCATAAGCCTGCAGCTTAAACGGTGCTTTACTGCCTGACCGATGGCCGAAAGCCCATTTCTTGATGTGTTTTACGTTATCTTTGATATGCTAACAACATGGCGGTTGTGTGCACGGAAACTTAGCGCAACTCTCCAAGATGTACTTTGAGCGTTACGTTTGGATCCTCCAATTGAAACGCTCACATTTTGGAGATGTTCCCGCTAGTATCCGTCAGTATTCACTCTTTCTCATACAGAATGTCAAAGCATTGACAACCAAGCTAGCTAATCCCAAAGTGTCCTCAATAAGCTAGCTTGCTTTACAGCGTTTAGCATCGGAAAACTGTGTATTACATTGCAGATGTTTGCTTTGCATGTGTATTGAAGTTCTCATCTGTGATCATGCTAATGGCTTAATGGTTCACAACTCTTCCTCTAGCCGCTCTCTTTGGTCTTTCCTATTTCTTCATCTCTTTGTCCCAGTATGACCAGATTCTTTACCCATCAATCAATGGTGGAAGCATATGTGACCCTGTCTGTGAAATCTAGAATAAAGTCTCAAAATCGAAGTATGAGAAAACAAGCATCAAAGTTTGATTTCAACCATTAATCTCAATGTGATTTCCATCTTTGACTAGCCTTACTCAGTCAATATTAAACATATAAACGTTATAATCTCACAAAATGTGCTATATCTTTATAACAGATGATTTTATGTAGAAACAGTAAATCACTTAAAAAATTACTTTAGCTGGGTTTTCACAGGCATGGTCACATATTTAACTTATCTCACATTATGTTTGTTATTATTATTATTATTATTATTATTGACAATGACAACAACAATAATAATAGTAACAGTAATAATAATAATAATAGTAATAAATAGTTGAATAATAGTGATCACTATTAATAATAAATTACTATTATTATTGTTATTATTATTATTAAAAATGATTTTGTTATTGTAAATAATAGTAATTATAATAATAGTAAAACATTAATTATTTAATAATGCTGCTTTTTTATTATTATATTTAAAATAAAAAATAATAATTAATGCAGGTATTATTATTATTATATTTAAAATTTTAAAAATATAATAATAATTAATGCTGGTAATATTATTATTATTATTATATTTAAAATGTAAAAATATATTATAATAATTAACACTGGTATTATTATATTTAAAATGTAAAAATATATAATAATTAATACTGGTATAATTATGATTGCTATTAATAATAATAATGATATTTTATTATTATTCATAATATTATATTATTATTTATAATAATATTCATAATAGTATTTATAATAATAATAAATTCCATTGTCTGGATGTCTTCGAACACATAATTGTAAACACCTGCCAAACATTGCTCACCATTTCGATTTAAACAAGGCTGGTTTTATCTGGTTTCATTAATGCTTTGTATTATCCGTTTCTTCCTTATCATCAGCTCATATAAACAACTGTGATCCACTGTTCTTCTGCCATTTCTCCACCCATTTTCCGAACTACACACTCACAAACACAAACGTGTAGATTCATCACCAGCATTTACTTTACAGACAGAAACACTTAGCACTATCATCAGCGTAGAAGTCATATAATGTCACGTTTTTGTTGTTTTTAGCGTGACGGAGAGACTGACGGATTACTGCTCAATGTTTTGGACACTATTCTCCATGCTAGCTCATTCACACCTCTGTGTGCCTACACCCCAAAGCCTTATTTTGGAAGCGTGTCAGGGTTTGGACGTTAGTTTGAAGTTCTGCCCAGTTTGTGAAGTTCATTCTCGAGATCGAGGCTCACAGTCGGACTGAACACCGGTTGAATCGGTACGAGTCGGTTCAGAAATCATATAGGAATCTCAGGCCAGAAACACTTTATCTAGAAATGGTATAAATGTAGGGTGGGACTTGAATCAATTGGATTGTTGACATTTGTATGGTGACAAGGATGTGTTAAATTGTTGAGAAGTGATATCAAAGATTTATACTGTAAAAAAATATTTTTATTTTGAAGAAATGCTGTTCTTTTTAAATTTTTATTCATCAAATAATCCTGAAAAAAGTATCACAGTTTCCAAAAACAAAACAATGTTTGTCAGCATAATTCTAATAACAAAAAAGCATATTAAAATGATTTCTGGAGATCATGTGACACTTTATACTGGAGTAATGATGGTGAAAATTCAGCTTTGCATCACCAAAATAAATTATATTTTAGAAGATATTAAAATAGAACTCATTATTTTATATTGTAATAACATTTTGCGATATTACTGTATTTTTTTTTTTCAGTTAAAAAAAAATGCCGCAGAAGAGACTTCTTTAAATTTAAACATTTAACATTACAGACTTTCGAACAGCAGTGTAAATCATTTATAATAAACAATGCAGTGTTCCTTAAAACAATAATGACTTTAATTAAAACCTCAGGACTCAAATGCCTCATTCGTGTGTGTTTAGATATATCTCAACTAACTTTTAACTCGACCATTCAAGATTTAGAAATGCATTGAGTTTGCGTAGCTAGAGGCTTTCAGATAGTGTTTGATTGAATCTGTTCAGTCGGACTGTGATTCTCAGCTCTCCGAATGAACCAAACCAAAACCACGGGAAACTCAGGCTGGTTTCATAGTGATCCAAACACTTTCGTCTCAGACAGACGGTCCGAGAGAACGCTCCTGGAAACAGGTGCCTTATTTTCAGAAATTCAAACTTCAAATCACGATTACACTTGGACGTTTTGTTTTAGTGCAAGGTAAATGATGGCATTTTCTAGAATGGATTGTGTTTTAAGATTGAAGACACATTTGTCCTGAGATTAGTTTTTTTCATCAGGATTTAATTTGAGAATAGCTTGGTTGCAGGTGTCTCCAATAAATGAATTTTTCATACACTTTGTAGTATCTGTAAAATGTTAGTTATTTTACCAAAATGCGAAGGATCATACAAAATGCATGTTATTTTTTTTATTTAGTACTGAGTTGAATAAGATTTTTCACATAAAAGATGTTTACACATAGTCCACAAGAGAAAGTAATATTTGAATTTATAAAAATGTCTCCGTTCAAAAGTTTTCACCCCCTTTGGTTCTTAACACTGTGTTGTTAGCTGAATAATCCACAGCTGTGTTTTTGTGTTTAGTGAGAGTTGTTCATGAGTCCCTTGTTTGTCCTGAACAGTTAAACTGTCTGCTGTTTTTGTTTTTTCAGTATTTTGTGTATTTTAACCCTTTCCAGCAGTGACTGTATGATTTTGACATCCATTCAGGGACTCAGAAAGTTACTGAAGGTTCAAACACGATGCATTTTCTTTAAAGACATGAATGCTTTGATTCAGCAAAGATGTGTAAAATACATAAAAAGTGATAATAAAGACTTGTATTGTTATCTTATTTAGATCAGTATAAAAAAATACATGCATTTTGTATGATCCCTCATATTTTGGTAAAATAATTGACACTTTATGTAAAATTTTGTCCACAACTGTATATATACAGTTCGAAGGATAACTCTTGTAATTTGGGATTAGTTGGTTGGAAGAGCAGCACTTTTATCATGCTGTTTTAGACACGGTACCAGTCTGTTTGAGACGGATTCACCACCACTGTCCTGGTTTTCTCTTCAATAAGATGATTAAGAAAATACTTTTTTTGTTGTTTGGGGCAGGGGGGACTATTCCTGAAATGGTGCAATTCTCTGAGGACACTGGAACCCAGGTGGAAATGCATTAAATTTGTCCAAAATCTTGGACTTTTATGCGAAATCTTGGACGGTGGTGGATCACGGTTTGGATCTCGAGAACCCATCGTGACTTTCTAAATCACAGAAACACACCTCGCATCACTTTTATATGAATAGAGAAATTCAAAAAGCTCAAAACACTAATGTGTAATTAGCATTCTTTCATTTTTAAACTGTCATTTTTAAGCTTAGACCGTCTCATTTGTGTGATCTCACTTTTTTTGTCCTTGAATGTCCATTACACGGTTATTTTGTGCATTGTATGTAGTAAATGAGATGTTTTGGAAAATCACAAATAAACAGCTGTATATAGTGACGAATAACCTGTGACTGTGAGTCTATGAGTAAACCATTCCGTCAGAAGAGAAACTAGCCTAAAGAGATGACAGAATTAAAATGGAATAATACAAATGTAACTATATACTCAAAACAATCTGCATGATGCAATAAATTATGCATCCCATGAAACATTGGGAATGATGTAATCTAAAAAAAACAATGGTATAATATCAAAATATTGCCTTCTGAGCTCCAGTGTTTCTGTGGTAAGAACACATTAAAAATACACTTTTAAGTGATTTTATTGCGCTTCATCCATTTGCGTCTGTAGATTTCAATTGCAATCCATATATTTTAAGAATTTTTTTCCACTTCAGCAGCGCTTACACACACCAAAACTTACAGTTTTATTCCTCTCTATAATCTGAAAGTTTTTACTGAGTTGTTTGTTCATATTTCATTCATAACAATTTATGCAACATTTTATTCCCACCCAAAATGGTGAAAATCCATATTTTTGATACATTATTCATTTTTTTCTCCACTTCAGCAGCACTTACAAACACCAAAATTTACAGTTTTATTCCTCTCTATAATCTGAAAGTTTTTACTGAGGGGTTTGTTCATATTTCATTCATAACAATTTATACAACATTTTATTCTCCAAAACATGGCGAAAATCCATATTTTTAAAGATTATATTTTTTTTCTCCACTTCAGCAGCTCTTACACACACCAGAACTTACAGTTTTATTCCTCTCTATAATCTGAAAGTTTTTACTGAGGGGTTTGTTCATATTTCATTCATAACAATTTATGCAACATTTTATTCCCACCCAAAATGGTGAAAATCCATATTTTTTAAACATTATTCATTTTTTTTCTCCACTTCAGCAGCACTTACAAACAACACCAAAACTTACGGTTTTATTCCTCTCTATAATCTGAAGGTTTTTGTATGGGCTTTGTTCATATTTCATTCACACTGATTTTACATTTTATTCCTAAAACACAACACATTGATATATTTTATTTTTTCTGACTGTTGACAGTTTTTTCTGATATATGGAGAGATAAAAATAAATCCAAAAATATTCAACTCTATAATATGTCAACAAAATCTAACAATAATTTTTAATCTAATGTTCAGATTTCATTGTTGGAATATGAACATTAGTGCATATTTATTAAGACAATTCTTAATTTGCATATTTAAACAACAATTCAGAAAGCTTATAATACAAAATAAATAATAATAAAAAAAAAATTAGCAATTCTTAATATAATCAATCAACTGGGAAAATATCTTCAGCCCGCCAGAACAAAAATACGAAAGAAAGAAAGGATGACTTACAACAGCTGGTAGGTGTTTAATGTACTTTCACATAATTTATGTGATTGATATTTATTTTGATTTGTGCCGTTTACACATGTACTTGCATTTTTGATGAATGGATGGAATTTTATTATGTCTTTTAATTTAAATTTATGGATTTTTTTAAATAAAAAAATGTAATGCTAAATTTAAATCTCTGCATTATTTTTATGATTGTTATATATTGTATATATAATATATACAAACTACCATAATAATTATTCAGTGTGTGTGTGTGTACATACACACACACACACACAGTTGTGGCCAAAAATTTTCATACACTTTGTAAAATGTGTATCTGTAAAATGTTAGTTATTTTACCAAAATGCGAGGGATCATACAAAATGCATGTTATTTTTTTATTTAGTACTGAGTTGAATAAGATATTTCACATAAAAGATGTTTACACATAATCCACAAGAGAAAGTAATATTTGAATTTATAAAAATGTTCTTAACACTGTTGTTAGCTGAATGATCCACAGCTGTGTTTTTGTGTTTAGTGATAGTTGTTTATGAGTCCCTTGTTTGTCCTGAACAGTTAAACTGTCTGCTGCTCTTCAGAAAAACTTTTTTGTTTTTTTTGTATTTTGGTGTATTTTAACCCTTTCCAGCAGTGACTGTATGATTCTGACATCCATCTTTTCACACTGAGGAACTCAGAAAGTTACTGAAGGTTCAAACACAATGCATTTTCTTTAAAGACATGAATGCTTTGAATCAGCAAAGATGTGTAAAATTCATAAAAAGTGATAATAAAGACCTGTATTGTTATCTTATTTAGGCCAGTACTAAAAAAATTAAATAACATGCATTTTGTATGATCCCTCATATTTTGGTGAAATAATTGACACTTATGTAAAATTTTGTCAACAACTGTTTATATATATATCATTTCTTTCAAAAAAAAAAGAAAGAATAGAAACTTACTGACCCAAAACTCTTGAACTGTAGTGTATATTATTAGAAAATGATTTCTATTTTAAATAAATGCTCTTCTTTTTATTTTCGAAAAGAAGCACCCCTTAGATTTAAAAATAAATATTTTAACAATTAAGTATCAAATTTAATGCACTTCATGTTGTTAATTACAGTGGATGGAATATATATAAACACATGCACTTTAAAGTAAATAATGTAAACGCTGTCATTAAATGTTAACTAAATGAAATCCTGCAGCCCTTGTGAACTTAAGTGTATTGTGCACTTGAAAATCTTAGAAGTACATTTTAGTATGTTCATGTGAATCAAGATGAATTAGACTACTGTATGTCTTGCTATATTAAAAAGAATAAAAATAATTAAAATGATATATATACAATATTATAATTAAGTTCATTATGAGATAAAAACGTGTAGTTTTAAAGGTGATGACACTTTAAAATTTCAGAATAGTTTTGTAACTGAAATACAGTTTTAGTGAATAATCATATTTAGATTCTTTATTCCGTCTTTCCCTTTAAATGCGCTGCTCTGAGTGCGCTCGCGGTCTCATGATGTGACGTCACGGCGCAGCTGACAACAATGAAGCGCACTTAACGTTAGTTTAGTCCGCGCCGGTGTGAACGCAAGGGTAACCGCAAACCTCACGCGGATCCCGTATGTTTTTGGGCTTGTCACGGCCCGGTATCGCGTATATTAAACCTATGCTCGGTCGTGCGCTCATAGTGACGCTCTGACGCGCGCGCAAAGCGACTGAAGCTTTGTTTTAGCTCTCTCCCAAAAATTTGGCGCCTTTGCTCTTTTATAACGGTTGCTTCAGAGCTCGCTCAAGTGCGTCAGTCGTGGCCATGATCACCTCCACCCCGATGGAGAGCCGCGCCTCCACCGTGCGCTCCTCCAGGCGGAGCGGCGCGTCTCCGTCCGGCGTCAGCCCGACGCGTCTGACGCGCCTGCAGGAGAAAGAAGACCTGCGGCAGCTCAACGACCGTCTGGCCAACTACATCGAGCGCGTGCGACAGCTGGAGAACGACAAGAGCTCGCTGCAGCTCCTGGTGGAGGAGAAGGAGGAGGTCACGCGCAGGGAGGTCGGGAGCGTGCGCCGCCTGTACGAGACCGAGCTCGCGGACGCGCGCAAGGCTCTGGACGCCACCGCTAACGAGCGCGCACGTCTCCAGATCGAGCTGACGCAGCTGCAGGAGGAGCACCGCAGACTCACGGCCAGGTCAAGAGCTCACTGACACCTACAACTCACACATCTACACAAACACATGTGTGAGATAACCAGTTCAAACTCGCTATTTCTGACTTTATTAATAATAATATTTTTAGGGACGTAACGATTCACTTAACTCTCGACTAAATGAGTTAATTAAATGCGTCCTTTTACTATTTCTTGGACAAAATGCTGCAGGTTTCTTTGTGGAACTGAAATAACTTTATAATGATATACTAATATTGCTCTTTTGTTGGTTTTGATTGCTTCTGTTGTTCTCAGTTGTGAGTAACTTTGGATGAAAGCGTCTGCTAAATGACAAAATTTAAATAGAATGTAAATAGCGACTAAATTGAAATTTGTAAAAGTAAATAAGTAACACGTATTCTTCATATAAACAAAATAAGGCTTCGTCTGTGCTCTTTCCGTTTAAAATGAGAGCAAACCACTGCATTTTAATCACAGTCCAAACAAAGATGCTGCATACATTCAACACGAGCAGTTTATAATCTAAATTAGGTTGTATAATTTCGAGATTTGAAGCAAAAACAGAATGATTTGACTTCGGTTTTGTGAACTGCAGCAGGTGGAGCTTAGAGCGTTTCCTTGGTTACCGCTGTAAACAAAGCAGTGCTGCACTTATGAACTTTAATATGCTTCATACAGAGACAAGATGAACAGAAAAAATACCATCAGACAGTAAATTCCCCTCAGATATATTATTTGATATATATTATGTATGTATTTATGTATGTATGTATGTATTAGGGGCATCATTTACACGTAGGTTTGTTGCATGGTTTTAGAGTCACGGTTTTCGGTACAGTTCGGTAACGTTATGTGCTACGTTTATGGAAAAAAACTATAATTTCTGATAAAAAAAGAAGAATATTCTATCCAACTGCAAGCAACAGCACAATTAAGTACAATATAATAAAGATACAAACGATAAACCGTGATTTTCAGTTTTTTTAATCTTTTAAAGCTTTTTAATTAAGAGCAGTGAGTGATTTCTTTGTTGTTGCTGTTCGATTAATATAAAGACTGTCACTTTAAGAGAATGCACTGATACAGCAGGGCTATGTCTGCTGTAGGATACTTACCAAAACTGACATTTTGACATAATTCTTGTGTAAATTTGTCCATTTAAACACTACTTCAGAGAGAGCTTATATTTGCGCGCGTTCTGAGGCGCAGGTTTGCGCGCTTGGTTGAGCGCGTGCACAAATCTTCTCACCGCGCGCGAGCTCGCGTCCTCTGGCTCTTAAATGTTTAAACTGACAAAGCTTAAATGAGTTTAGTTTAAATGCATATTAACGTGTGCTCTTCTCGTCTGTGCGCGCGCGCTATCAGCACCCGGATGATGACATAATAAATCACTGCTCATATTCCAGCATAAGTCATTAGCACTGGTCAAGAGTGAATAATTTGTCCAGGGTTTTTTTTTCCTCATCGCTAATGTTGTAATGTCTGGGAATCCTTAATGCGTATCCATCAACAGAAACATATATAACATATATAAGTTGAATAAGTCTCACCAGTTCGTATAAAACTAGTTTTTATACTTTGAGTACAGTTGTTTCACTGCTTTTGTTTCATAAAATCATGAATTAGTTTTGTTTTAATCATGTTTTAAACGTGATTCACAGTGATGCACTGTATTTTACGTATTCACTCTATTTTGTCACATCATTATATTTTTAAATGTTTTAAATTCACATTAAATAAGTAATTTTTTTAAAATCATTTAAATAGCTTGTTTTATTTTTGTGATTATTTTACTTTTATGTAAAGCACTTTGAATTACCATTGTGTAGGAAGGTGCTATATAAATAAACTTGCCTTGCATTGAAGGAGAAAATAACACACACACACACACACACACACAAGCATAGTCTTGTCCACACTAGTGTTGTTGCTGCTGTTTGCTGTCAGTGTCAGCGCTGCGTGATGAATGTGGCTCTGTTCATCCCGTCTCAGGAACAGTAAGAAGGAGAGTGAGCTGAGCACGGCTGTGGGACACTGGAGGAATCTGGAAGCTGCTCTGAACTCTAAAGAAGCTGATTATGCTAACGTCCTGTCCAGCAACCGCAGGCTGGAGAACCAGCTCTCTGAGCTCACCACCCAAGCGGCCAATGTGAGCGCAAACTAACACTGTAGCTCACGATTATACAGACTTACTGCGTTTGAGAAGCTTTTGTTTTTGTAGAAGTTTTTTTTTTTTTTTTTTTTTTTAATGTTTAATTTTAGTACATCCAATCAAAATGAGAAAACCTTGCTTGGCAACTAGCTAAAAAAAGTTTTATTTCAAGTAATGAAAATGTTTTTTATGGTTTTAGATTAACAAAAATGTAATTTTTTTTATGTTTTGTCTTTTTGTTTGAGCTTTTTGTCGTGTGTATTTAATATATCTTATGTTATTTTTATTTACAGTTTATTTTAGGATTTAAGTTGCATTGTATGAAAATTAGAAATATTGCTTTGGCAACTGGTTAAATCTATATTTTGTTGCAGTTAAAGTTTTATTTCAAGTATAATTTGTTAGTGATAACCATGAAAATAAATTGAAACCTTATTATTTTTGTATTTTGTATTTTCCGTTTTAATTTTTTTTAATAATAATATCATTATTATTATTATTTTTTTTTTTTTTGTCTAAATAGTTGTTTTATTTCAGATTTTTTTTTTTTTGTACTTCGTCACACTGTGAAAAGGTATATAAAAAGATATAGTATAGGCAAGTATATAAAAAAATATTTTAAATAAAAAAAAAATTATTCTAAAGTTTTGTTTGAAGTAATTAAAATGTTTTGTATGGTTTTATTTTAAGAGTAATAAATATGAAAATTTTAAACTTAATTTTTTTCTATTTTAATAAATTATGTTTTTAAATATTTGTGTGTGTATATATATATATATATATATATATATATATATATATATATATATATATAATATTATTATTATTTTTTTTCTTTATTTTAACTTGTTTTAGTAATTGTATTTATTGTAATTGTGTGTGTCAGTCCACTGCATGCTGTTTTTATTTTTTTGTGTCTAAATGTTGACTGATAGGAGCGAGTTGTCTTGTCCAGTTTTGAGTTGTTATATGTAATATGCAGTCATTTCTGAACCTTGAACCCAATGCAGATAATGCAGTGAGCTCTTCCTCTGCCTCACAGCTTGAATCAGGGCTGCAGAACCTGAAGACGCAGCTGAACTCAGAGATGCTGCGGCGTGTGGACGCAGAGAACCAGCTTCAGACGCTTCAGGAGCAGCTGGACTTCCAGAAGCATCTCAGTGAACAGGTCTGTGCTGTGTTCTGGTGATGGTGGTGTGTGCGGACCGGGCTGTGACTGCGTCTGCGTCTGCAGGAGGTGCGAGAGATGCGCAGTCGTCACGAGAGCCGGCTGATGGAGCTGGACAGCGGCAGACAGAAGGAGTTCGAGGGGAAGCTAGCCGAAGCCATGAAGCAGCTCCGAGAGGAACACGAAGGCCAAATCCAGCAGTACAAGGACGAGCTGGAGAAAACCTTCGCTGCCAAGGTACAGACGTCAACCTTCCCTTCAGAAACACACATTCATTATAATCATAATCTAAAACAGAATTTCTCCCAAGGTCTGCTTATGTTTATATTTTTATATTCATAATTTTATATATATCCTCCTAAAACATTAATTCATTATAAAATACAACTATTTTATATTACTATTATTAGAAATTATTATATAATTATATCGTTTTTATATTACTATTATTAGAAGTTATTAGAAAAAATACACACACACACACACACACACACACACACATATATATATATATTATTATTAATACTATTAAATGTATATTTTATTATATTATCATAGCACTATTGTTTGAATTATACAGATACATATTTTAATGTTTTTAATAATAATAATACATAGGTTATTACCATTATTGTTTAAGTTATGGATATTTAGAGGAATTTATTATTTTTTTATTATTAAAATTTGCATTATAAAATCTTTTATATTATTATTTTTAATAAAATATAGATTACATTATTGTAATGTATTGAAAAAAGTGTATATATAATAAAATATATTATTCATATTATTTGCATATGCATTTTAAAATATTTGAATTTATTTTTATATTATAATATATATATATATATAATGTTTACTATTATGTGTTGTTGTTATCATCATAAGCATTATTATTAGGGCTGTCAAAAATAGCCCGTTAACGGCGTTAATTAGTTGTTTGTCGTTAATTACGTCAAATTTTTCAACGCATTTAATGCATGCGCAGTCTAACAAATTATTCAGGTCAGGAAAGTCTCGTCGATCTCTGAATTCTCAAGATAGTAAAAAACAGCGGCGAGCGCCGCGACGAAAACACAGAAGAAGCTTAAGGTTTTACCCTAGTTACTCTCAAATACATTCATGCCAAGCTCAATAAACAGAGACGACTTTGGTAGTTGATACGCTGGAGCTTCTTCCTGTTACAGCGTCCTGTGTTTCACACTGCGCATGCGCAGAACGCCTACATGCAATGCAGCGAAAATTACAGCTGTTTGGAAAAGCATTTGCATTTTTACTTGGTTTTACTGGCACCTGAAGCCTTCAGAACGTGAAAATATCGATCCTAAAATATTGTGGCAGAGCAAATGAACACCTCCCAAAAACAAGAGTGTCCAGAGTGCTGCTTATGTGATTGTGGCGCATGTTTGTGTTTCTCTATGCATAATTTCATAGATATGTGGCTATATTTAACCACTGGTTCACCTAAAGCACTATCTGTAGTTCAATGGCATGGTTTGATATAGTGCTCAGGTAAATTTGATCTAAGTAAATGTTAAACTTTTGAAATTCAGAAAAAAAGGACCACATATTGATGAATCAATACATGAAAATTATGTATCTGTGTCCTGTTATTTTTCTTTTGGTATGCATTTCAGAAAAAAAAAATGGTTAGGATTCAGGTGTAGTTGCAAATAGTGATTAATCATGATTAATCCACCGAAAATTCTGATTAATTTGATTAAAATTTTTAATCATTTGACAGCCCTTATTATTATTATTATTATTATTATTATTATTATTATTATTATTGTAGTAGTAGTAGTAGGTTTTTTTTTAAGTCATAATATTGTTTTGCATGGCTCTGCCTTTAAGAAACATCCTGGCACTTCAGACAGTAAAAACATCCCTTTTCTTACTTGGTTTCTATCAGCGTTGATGTGTGCATCTGACCAGGATTCTGCAACAGCCCGTGAAACTGCTAAACACACCGCGAGAGCAGAAATAAAAAAAACATTTTGCTCCCTTCTTTGGCAGAATAGAAAAGACAAGCTGCCCAAAATCTCCCCAAATACTTTCCTCAGCTTCCTCCAGATGCTGGAGCTTTTAAAGCGGATGTGTATGAGATTATAAACCACGTGTTCAGCTAATTCCCCTTCTCTTCACAGGAAAACTGACCGTAGGAAAGCCCATAGTCTTATCTCATTGTAGTTTTATGAATCTTCTGATGCGCTTCATAATGCAGCAGCAGTGCACTAAATCAAGCTTTCACACAGAAACAGTTCATCATTTCTAAAAAAAATCCATAGTTTTTAATAAAGGAAAGCTGTTGCATATGGCTCAAGGCCATCAAAACACACCTTTCTTTTCCAGATTTTAAAAAGTATTTCTTAAAGATACCAGATCAGTTTTGACTGGGAAGCTGTGTACGTCTTTTCTAAAAAAATCAATAGTTTTTAGTATGGAAAAACTAAAAACTCTGCATATGGGTTAAGAATATATTATAATTTTTTTTATATAATTTTTTTATAAGATGTAAAAGTTTCCTTTTAAACTAAATTGCTCCATCTTTGGACCCAGAAGTAGCACATAAAAAAATCCCCCCCCAAAAATCCAAAGTTTCGGATTAAGGTTACCAAAATATATTATAATAATTTTTATTTTTTTATTTTAAAGAGATCAGTATGTGTCACAATATGCATTTTATTATTTTCATTTTTTAAATTTTTTTATGTAAAATTGTTACATCTTTGGAGTTCGGGTCAGTTTTGATCTAGAAGTGGTTCATAAAAAAATGATAGTTTTTAGTAAGGGAACAGGTTTTTTGCATATGAAGTAAGATAATCAAAATGCACCATTTATTTTTTTCTGATTTTTACAATTATTTTAAACTAAATCATTACATGTTTTGAAAGCTGGCACCTGTTGATGAAGCGCGGTCGATCGTCTTTTTCATCCGAAGATGAGAGTTCATGAAATTAAATTAAATATATTTTATTTAAAAACATTCCAGAGTGACATTTTATGTTGCTTTGATGTTGTTTTTTTTAGAAAAAGAATATGTAGGTTTCACAAATTTGGACTGTTTTTGATCAATTTTATTAATTAATAATGATAATTATCAGTTTATATGTTGTTATTAATTTCATATAATGAGATAATAAAATCAAATTGTTCTGGAATACTGCAAAAAAAAAAAAGTAATTAGTAATAGTTTTTGTAAAATTTAAGATTTCATAGAACGTATATTTATATAACAAAAACGGGGTATAATGTGGTAACAGCATAGTGAAACAACGTAACATTCAAAGGTTTGACCATTTTTGCACTTTCACTCATTAATGAGAAGTTAAAGATCAGATACAATATGATTTTTGCTGAAAAAAAATGAAGTTACGACTGTTTCATAAGCTCAAGTTTCATCGGGTCAAAAATGACCCGGGCATACGTGAGCGCAGTCTAATGCGATGTAAGGGTTAAAGAGTCTATTCCAGCAGTCAGATGTGCATGTACATGTGTCCGTCTGTCTCTCAGAGTGAGGTAGTCTGCAGTTTCTCTCAGCTGAGGTGCAGGAAAACTGTAGTTCAGGGATTTGAGCAACAGGAAGTGGCTTCTGCGACCTGGACGCACAGGAAGTGCTTGAGTCCGTCACATCTGTCTGTCATGGTACCTCAGTAATGTGTCAGTCATTTCACAGAACAAACGCTCCTGCTGGTTCTCAGTGCTTTCGTCGATCTCTTGCAGCTGGAGAATGCCAAGCAGGCGGCGGTGAAGAACAGCGACTTCGCCTCGTCGACGAGAGAAGAACTGGCGGGAACCAAACTCCGACTGGAGTCTCAGTCCATTCAGATCAACAACCTGCAGAAACAGGCAATGATCCCACAACTATATACTGAGATTAAAACAAGCTTTTTACTTCACATTTGTTCATTTCAAGCTATATATTTTGTTATTGTATATAACTATCATTCAGAAGTCATTTAAATAAAAAAAAAAAAAGAAAAGAAATGAACTTATTCAGTAAGGGTGCCTAAGTTTGGGATCAGTAAGACTTATGTTTTTTTTAAAGAAGATAAAAAATACGGAAAATAAACAGTAATCTTGCAAAATGTTATTACAATATAAAATAATGGTTTCTATTTTAATATCTGTTAAAGTGTAATTTATTTCTGTGATGCTCCGCTGTATTTTCAGCATCATTCCTCCAGTCTTCAGTGTCACATGATCTTCAGAAATCAGAATAATATGATCATTTATTATTAGAGTTATCAACAGTTGTGCTGCCAAATATCAAAATTTTGTGAATTCTTTCAGGATTAGTTAAAAGAAGAGCATTTATTCAAAATATAAATATTTAATGACAATATAAATCTTTGCTATCACTTCCTTGCTGAATAAAGGTTTTTATTTTCTAAAAAAAAAAAAAAAAAAAAAAAAATATATATATATTATTTTTTTTTTTTTTTTTTTTTATAAATGCTCTACTTTTTAACTTTTTTTATTCATCAAAGAATCCTGAAAAAAAGTATCACAGCTTCCCAAAAAATATTAAGCAGAAGAAAAGTTGATAAATCTAACAATAAATCATCATATTATTCTGATTTCTGAAGATCATGTGACACTGAAGACTGGAGGAATGATGCTGAAAATACAGCGGAGCATCACAGAAATAAATTACACTTTAACACAGATTCACATAGAAAACCGTTATTTTGAATCGTAGTAATATTTGAGGTTTTTGATGAAGTGCATGGTCTTGTGTTGTTGACTGGTGTGTGTGTGTGTGTGTGTGTGGCTCAGAATGCGTCTCTGGAGGCTCGTGTTCAGGAGCTGGAGCAGATGTTGGACCGCGAGCGTCAGATGAACCAGCAGCGGCTCTCACAGAAGGAGCAGGAGATGGCTGAGATGAGGCAGCAGATGCAGGAGCAGCTGGAGGAGCACCAGAACCTGCTGGACGTCAAGCTCATGCTGGACATGGAGATCAACGCTTACCGCAAGATGCTGGAGGGAGAGGAGAAGCGGTGAGCAACAAACATTGTTTAGTGATTTCAAGCTCATCTACACTGTTCAAATGGGTTTTGTTTGAAGAAATTTTATTCACCAAGGATGCATTAAATTTATAAGAAGTGATGTTTATACCATTGCTTCATGAAAAATGGTAAATGTTAGTGCATGATAAAATTATTATTTTATTTTTTTTAATTATGTATAACTACAAAAAGTTTGGACAGAATAATTTATTTTACAATAATACTATTATAAAGCTAGGACGCATCATGAAATTAATCAAAAGTAACAGTAAAGACATTTATAATGTTACAAAAGGTTATTTTAATGTTAATTTCAGCATTTAAGTTTAAACGAGTTCCCATTGCCAAACTATTATTTATTTGCTTATTAATATTATTTGTTTTATATTATTGTTGTATAAAATTATATTGTATAATAAAAAAAATATATATATTTTTTTTTTATTATACAATATTATTTTTTTAATTTTATTAAAATCTCTGTCACACATATATATATATATATATATATATATATATATATATATATATATATATATATATATATATATATATGACAGAAATATATATATATTTATTTTTTATTGTGTGGCATAATGTTTTTCAACAGTTTTTATCTACCTTTTTTTAATGCATAATTTAAAATTTATAATTATAATTTTAGCGTTCAATTATACATTTTTAAAATCAAAAGTTGTATTTTTTTTAACATTTAATTCAAGCACTGTGAACTAACATGAACAACTGTCTTTATTAGGTAGCATTTAACAAATGCCTTTTTGTTTTGTTTTGTTTATTATTTTTTTGTTTTTATTTCATGTAAATGCTTGGGTTAAATGTCCGTTTCAACAATTTTATATAGCCCATGTTTTATGCATCATTTGAATTTAAATCGCGTGAAGCAGCCGTTAGCCGTTAGCCGTTAGCATTGACTGATGCAGAGTGCGGTGTATGTGTGCAGACTGAATCTGTCTCCGAGTCCGGTCCAGCAGGCGTCTGTCTCTCGCACACACGCTCAAGCCGTGAGGAAACACTGGACGAGGAAGCGCAAACACGAGGGCTCGAGTTCAGGACTGTCCCCCAGCTACAAGCTTTCCCAGCATTCCTCGTCGCGCGGGAACCTGTCCATCGACGAGATCGACCTGGACGGACGCTTCATCAGGATCAAGAACAACTCTGATCAGGTGCCACTCTCTGAAGACGAGCACGCTTTTATACCACAGCTAATTTATCACTAGTAATATCAATAAATTAAATGTATGCATTTAGCAGACGCATTTATCCAAAGCGACTTACAGTGCATTTAGGCTATCAATTTTTACC
This sequence comes from Carassius gibelio, assembly GCF_023724105.1. NCBI lineage: Eukaryota > Metazoa > Chordata > Actinopteri > Cypriniformes > Cyprinidae > Carassius > Carassius gibelio. Next base: position 18,558,490 of record NC_068393.1, read on the forward strand.
CATCATGTGTTCCCGGGGAATCGAACCCATAACCTTGCGCTTGCTAACACAATGCTCTACCACTTGAGCTACAGGAGTTACAGTTTTGGTAGTCTCTTTTGTCAGTATGTCTGTGTAGTTTTTAATCATATTTTAAAAGTTTCGCTTTTATACTCTATTATTTTTACGTTTTTTTTGTAATTTTGTGTTTTTGTCACTTATTAGTTTAATGTACTGCATAGTATTATTTAGATTTGTCATTTTATTTCAATGGTTGTAATCCTTTTTATTTTTAGTATTTTTTTTTTTTTAAGATTTAGTCATTTTGATGTTATTGTCAATTAACTAGTTTTTTTTTTTATTCGTTTTTTAAATAGTTTTTTTACTAATGTATGTCTATATACGTTTTATTAATATTTCGTTTTTTGTGTTTTTACCTTTTTATACAGTATTCCTTTATCAATTTAATTCAAGTTTGTTATTTTGTGTTTTTTAGTTTGTTTATATAGTATATAAGTTTATAAATTAAGATTTTTTTTCATATTTTCCATTTTCATTTTAGTAAGTTTTAGGAATCTTATGTTTATCACTTGTTTGTGTCTATATAGCTTTTAGTAATTTAAATGAATATATATTTTTTTACTTTTTTTAATATTTATAATTTAGTATTTAAAATTTTCAGTATTTTTCATGTTTTATATATAATTTTTTTTTTTTTTCCCCAAAGTAAATGTTTTCTGGTTTAATAATACGCCTGCAGTGCACATCACAGTAAGAGTGAATGTGTTCGACTCTGTTCACAGCTGTTTGTGTTTCTGGTGTTGGTGTGGTGTGTTTCTGGACGAGGTGAAGCTCCAGCTCTGTGTGTGTGTCCAGGATCAGTCTGTCGGCGGATGGGTGTTGAGGAAGAGTGAAGCAGAAGCTCCTGACGTGGTGTTTCAGATCCCCTCTCCGTGTGTGCTGAGCGCAGGACAGACGCTGACGGTACGCCCGCTGAAGCCCTGCTGACTGACGGGGTGTGTCTGTGTGTGACCCGTGTGCGGTGTGTGTCCAGGTGTGGGCCGCGGGGTCAGTGATGGAGCAGGTGCCGCGGGGGGATCTGGTGCTCAGGACCCATGAGACCTGGGGCCCGTTTGGAGAGGTGCGCGTCTCCCTGCTGAACCCACAGAACGAGGTGAGACCCCGCTCTACACATACACCAAAAAATTATTTCCAAGATGGTAAGTTAAAACGCAAAGCACCGGCAAAAGTTCACGAAGTAGTTATTTAAAGCTTTCTATAGATATATTTATCATATGAGGCATGTATTCATTGAGTTTCGGTACATTTTTGTACTTCTGTTAAAGACGACACAGCAGAAAGCACATCGTGTTTCTTTACTTTACAAAAGCACAACGTTTTGTTGATCTTGTGAGTGCACACAAATAAAAGTAGACCCTTTGAAGTTACAAATTATGTATTATTCTTACCTTATGAGCAAAAATGACAGTGTATCCACTGAAAAAAGGTGATCACGCTGGTGTCTGAAGCGTCTCCGCACAAACTATTGTAGATAGCGCTCATTTATCTGAGTCTAATAGCTGAAACAGTATTGGGGAGTGTTTATCTGTTCAGATCCGTTCAGACACAGTGAAGATCTGATCAGAATCAGTGCTGAGGGTCAAGTCTGGTTTAGACAAGGTCAAAGGTCAAGAAGACCAAACTACAGGAGCTGGTCATCCGAAGACATTGAGCCATGAGATGTTCAGTTTAAAGCCCTTTAAACACTTCATTTAGATTTTCTTTATTTCATCTATCTGTTTTAAATCAGCCGCAGCAGACACACACACCTGAACCGTTTCAGTAGATCCTGTTCCAAATCTAATTATTGGAATTAAAAAAAAAATGTTTTAGTATTCAATTTTTATTATTATTAATTAATTTTATTTTTTTAATTTGTTTTTACATTTTATTTAAAATATTTTCAGCAATTGTATTCAATTTAATGCAATTGTTTTTACAATTTAATATTATTTTTATTTAATCAGAATTATTCGTTATTATTACTACTACCTATTTAGTTCATTCTTTTTTATTTATTTTGATTAATTACATTTCATTTTTATTTCATTTAAATGAATGTATTTGGTATTTTTTTACTTAAAATAAGTTTCATATCGTATTTTACGCAATCTAAATTGTATTTTTATTTTTAATAATAAATAATACTGCTACTAATAATAATTATTTATATAGTTTAATACATTTTGTTTTATTTATTTTGAATTACTTTGGTTTCTTTTATTTATACTGATCTATTTTGTTTGTTTTGATCATCAACAGCACGTCCCAGAAGTGTGAACAGAGATGATGATGATTATTATTATTATATGGAATAAACACATCATGATCTATAGAATGCTGCATTGATCATTCTGTGTAATTGCTTGAAACACTAATGAATATAAAGTCTGATATTAATATTAGATATTAATCTGGAGTGACTGATGAGATGTTGATGATTCAATTGTGTGTGTGTGTGTGACAGGAAACGGCAGAGTTTTGTCTGGTGTGTGTTCAGGGTAAAGCTGACGAGGATCTGGAGATTGACGAGAACATCCCGAGTCGTGAAGTCCACCTGCGCCGACAGGTAAAACTCTTTCTGTCACATCATCGTCTTCAGATGATTCTGTTCGTTTCCCTGAGAGGAGCTCAGAAGGACCATCACGGGGTTAACACTCGCAGGAGATACAGGAACTTTAATGCAACTCAATTTGGATAAAAGCAACTGTCGAATGCATGAATGTCCTGTAAATGCAACATTTGTTATTTTCAGGCGATCTGTTTCTTTAAAAACATGCTGTTTTCTCTGAAAGCGAGAGCTCTAGATCCACATTCATGTCGTCTCTTCTTCACCTGTGTTTTGTAAAAGCCCAAAAGAAGAAAAAAGAAATGTTGTTCTCTGTCCTGATGGGCTGGAGGTGAGATGGGTTCTGTCCGTCTGTGCTTGGCTTTCGCAGGAACCGCAGCTTTGCATGTTTTCTGACACGCTTTAACACGCGTGTGCTTCATCTGAACACACTCAAGAGACAGGAACTCAACATGTCAGCTGTTGTTCTGAGACACACTCGCTCTTGAGACCGCTTTGAGTTTGTCCCGCAGTTATGTGACACATTCACTGAGCAGACGAAGTCTTCTTTCTGTTTTATGTTTATAGAGCACTATTTATTTTTGTTCATAATTTATGCGTTTATATATATTTTTTATTTTATTATTAAGATTTTGTTTTTTGTATTTTCTGTATGTGCATACTTAAATATTAAGTGTTAAGTATTAATCTTTTGTTTCTTTTGTATCGAGTCATTTACTTTTTTTTTTTTTATCTTTCTGTGTATTTTTTTTTATTCCATTTTTATGTATTTATCTGTTTGCTAGTTTTTTTTTATTATTTATATATATTTTTTTGCATGTTTAATTATATTTGTGTATTTTTATGCATTTTTTTATATTTAATACTTTAATTAATTCATTTAATTAGCATTTCCTGCCATTTAAATTCTATTACTACTACTGTTTCTGTCACTGTGCATGGATCTATTTTCTCTCTGCTGCTGTGTTTGTTTCTCTCTGCTTCGGTTGATTCGGTCGTTCTCATGCGTGTGTGTGTGTGTGTGTGTGTTTCAGGCTCAGAGACACAATCAGGACGCCAGCTGCGTCGTCATGTGAGTCTCATCTCGACTTCAGACGCTCGTCTAACCGTTCGCTCGCACTTATCTCTGAGAAATGTTCAGAGACCAAACTGGATTCTTTTTTACATGAATTCTTTGCTGTTGTTCTTCAAATAATAAAGTTTAAAAACTGTTAGGTTATAAATTAAAATAAATGCTTTTTGAAAAACCATGTTTGACGATTATTTCTTTATGATCACGATGTTTCCGTTACTTTTTGTTATTGTACTGTCTTTACAAGATAAACCCCATAGAGTTGATTTGTGTTTCTTTGGCGCATGATAAAGGTTTTTGTTTAATATTTTATTCTGATCAACAACAGGACAATAAAATGTTCTTTGTGGGACTTAAGACTCTAGTAACATCTGAATTCAGATCAATGTTGATTTGAGAATTTATAGGTTTGAGTAAAACGGGGAAACAAATAAGATTATTGGCTTAATTATTTACAGAAGATATACACCATGATTACTTTAATCAGTCACCACAAGTTAACCATAGTTTAACCATTACAATTGTAGTAAAACTGTTGTTAAATTATAACCTATACGCCAAAAAAATCGAAAAAAATCACTTTTACTGTAATAAAACCATTTGTTATTTTCTTAAGGAATTGATATCAGTGTATACTTTTATAATTGTACTGCTTTTAACAATAAAAAGCAAGGTTAACCGATTTTTCATAACCAATTTCAAAATATCATCTTTGAAGAACAGTTATCAGTGACTTAATTTGACGTTATGAAGATTTGAATCAATTGAACCGATTCCTCCACCAAATGATTCAGTGTTTCGAAGCGCTAGAGTTTGGCGCTGGTGACGCCTGCTGGTCAGAACGTGTAAGTACAACGAGGACTCATAAAAACATGCATAAAAACACCTTAAACAACTAGACGGTGGGCCGAGGGGAGATTTCGTGTTTTCAAACGATCTGTGGCGAGGGATAACCCAGTTTTTTATATGTAACCGCTACGCTTTTCAACAAAGCAAATAAAAATTGTTGCCACTCAAACACTTTGCACATTACTATAATATCGGTAATTTTATCCAGGTTATTTTACCGGCGAATAGAGCAAGCAGCTACGTGCGGGGTCCGACCTGCATGACGTATTTGTTGCCTTCAACCAATAGCGTGCGTGGAAAGTGTCGGTGATGCGTTTGTGAACGCACTGGCGCGCTTCGCGCCCAGGATTTAAGATTGTACTATTTAAGATAAGAACTATTTTACCTAATTTTGCTACATATTCAGTTTGACACAAAATTATAATGTAGAGGTTACATTATACGATATCCTGTCATTTCTTTGCAATCTTTAATAAATACACCCTTCTGATTTAACACATTTGACATAATGGTATTGCTTGGAAACAGCGTCATGAAAAAATGAGACGGACAATACTTTTTTTTCCTGCCCATGTTTACTTGGATGAAATAAAAAACATGAAGTGCTGTATGCATATATTTGAGAGAAGTGGTGGACCCACCATTCCCTTCACAGACATAAGTTGGGAGAAATTTATTAAATCAGTGTTTCTGTGGAAAGACCTTGAGAGCATAGAAGGTATCATTGCAGAAGAGGCAGTACAGGCATACAAGTTACAAAGCCAGGAACCTACAAACCAGTTAGTCAAACCAGCTAACACTGGCTACCACAGGGAGTGCTACAGTCATTTGACAAATATTACGAAGATAAAACGAGCACAAAGGAGAAGAGAGAAGGCAGTATCAGTTAAAGAAACTGCAAAGGAAGGTTGGTATTATATTGTATAGACCGACAGTGCAGTATTGGACATACAGTACAGGTCAAAAGTTTGGAAACAGTACTATTTTTAATGGGTTTTTTATTTTTTATGAGTTTCTTCCGCTGATCAAGCCTGCATTTATTTTATCTAAAATACAGGGGGGAAAATGTAATATTGTGATTATATTATTACAATTAAAATAATTGATCTTCAATTTATTTTACTTTAAATTATCATTTATTTTTGTGATGCAAAGCTGAATTTTTAGGATCATTATCACACAATCCTTTAGAAACCATTCTAATGATGATTCATTATCAAAGTTGGAAACAGTTCTGCTGCTTAATATTTTTTCAGAACATGTGATACTTTTTTAGGATACTTTGATGAATAAAAAGTAAAACAGAACAAAAAAAGCAGCAGCAGCTATGTTTTAAAAATACAAATATTTTGTAACAACAATATACACTACTGGACAGTAATTTTTTTTCTTTAAATTAAATCAATACTTTTATTCAGCAAGGATATATTAAATTGATAAAAAGTGTTAGTAAATAAGATTTATATTATTATTTTTTTTTTCTTTTTAGTCTTTTATTCATCAAATATATTAGACAGCCTGAATAAAGGAGTAGAAATATATATTTTTTTTTTCTACTCATTTATTCAGGCTTGAGTAGAAGAGACTTCTTTCAAAAACATTAAAAATCGTAATGTTTTCTAAACTTTTGACCTGTACAGTGCAGAATGGACAGTAATATACAGTTAAGAAAGTAGTATTTACAGTAATATAAATTAAATATAAGAGCAGAACAGATATACAGTATGAACAACACATACAGATATGTGCAGTGTAGTTGCAGTAACAACATAATATTAGTACAAAAAACTACATGAAATGTTTTGGCAAACTTTTAAGTTGGCTTAAATCCTAGCCCGAAAGTTAAGGCAATAAAGTTCAATAGACAGGTAAAAAGAAAAAAATAAATGGATAAGAAAAAAATAAAAATAAAGAAAAGGTTAGAAAGAAATCTAGAAAGAAGGATAGATAGAAAAAAGAAAGATATGACTTCAGGGAGTTTAGATTTGAGTTAACTTAATATAGCTACACAATGAATTAACTAATATAATAAAAACACCCTCCAAAAATGAACCCTTCCTATTATGGCCTCATTAACATCAAGGACGGACACCTGAAAGCTGTGAAACAGGTTTATTACCGTGCTAAGGGAACAGGTGGAACCAATATACCCTGCTGAAACTTACACACCATTTTTGTTTAATCAGTGATGTGGGGAAGGGTGCAGAACCTAAATCTATTGTTTTGCACTTTTAGTGGTAGAGACAGAGGATGGTGAAGCAACTCCAGTTAAAACAAGGGCTCTGAGATCTTATGCCCGTGATTCCTACACATCCAAGCGGGCCCCACAGCTGCTTCCAGTACAATGCATTATATGCAAACATGAGAAGTACAAGGTTCAGTCACACTGCAGGAAAAGGGTAAAAGAAAATCAAGCACAGTATGAAACACTCCATGCCGGGAAATTGCTACTCGCCGCTGAAGGGAAAAGGGACGAGTCTCTCCTTCTCCATATCCAAGACAGGGACTTGGTGGCTAGTGAAGCACGGTATCACTTCACTTGCTATCGAGATTATACCCGGTATCTGACCACACACAAAATTGAGAGAACAGAAACAAACATATATGAAAATGGATAGAAGCACTTCTGCAAAACAATCATTGAGGATAGGCTGTTAAAACAACACAAAGTACTTCGACTGTCAAAGTTGAATTTGCTTTTAAAAAAAATCTGTGGAAGAAACAGAGGGAGTGAACATTACAGCTTATATGGCACACTCACTAAAGTCAAGCCTTCACAAGTCTCATCCCTTCTTGAAATTCCTGAAGGCATCCACAACCTACCTTGTATATGTGGACAATCTGTCATACTGGAACTTGTGCACTGCTCATGTAAAAAAACGAATTGTGTTAAAGGTAGATGCACATGTAAACTGCATGAGCTGCCATGTACAAACCTCTGTCAGTGTTTAAACTTTGACAATAAGTCACTTGAAGATGACTAGGGCACATGCGTGTATGCATGTACACATGTGGGGAGCTGCGTGTTTGCTACTCTTGCTGAAGTAAATTTGTATGACAGGTTTACGTACATTATAACTCTACTTTGTTTGATAGTCTATGTTTTTTGATAGTTATACTTATAATCTTGTTTGTTTTACATGCAGTTTATGTTATTTGATAGTGATAATCTTATTTCCAATACATACAGTTCTAACCAACGTTAGAGTTCTTAGCTCTCCGGTTTGAATATTGATTAGAATATTAGGATACTGACTCTATAACGTTATGTCAGATTTAACTGGTAATTAAATATATGTCTTAAACATCAACAGGTTCATGTTCGCCTTGAGTCTAAGGTAATTATCCACCAACATACAGTGGAGCTGTAGTCTATGCGAGTTGGACGAAGTGTCACCGTTAGAATGTAATGTTTACACCAAATCAAATATGTAATCGCATGATGCTATTTACTGCCAGAGCCGTTAAATACGAGATTCTAAACGGCTCTGGCTACTGCTAGTTCGCCAGCTGAAACGTTACCCTACTTAAAACGACACCAACGAGACGCTTACATACGTTTGAACAACACAGTGTACAAAACAAACATTTTATATAAATATATTCTAATTAAATGAATACTTACAATCACACAAAGAATGTCCTTGACGATCAATGCGCTGCTGGTGCTCGTGTCCGATAGCTAAATCATTCGTGTAACAGCTGTTCTAAATAAACTACATCTGATTGGATAGTAATAATCCCATGTCAGTATCTTGCCGCGCTATTGGCTCAACTAATATAGTAGGCAACAGCGTTTGCCTGCATATTTACGGATCGTGCATTATGATTTCGGGGAAAATGTGCAACAAATGGGAGTGGCAACACATTTCATATCGTTGAGAATAAAACAACCGTCCCAACTTTACAAATCCAGGTTCTCCCTCCATAGGGATCATTCATTTCGAAAAGTAAAGCAGATACGGACCCTCGGCCCACCGTCTAAACCAACTGTACGTGTTTTATTGAAAACGTACTGCATTAAATGCAATTAACAAATCCTCAAATACTATCAAATGTCAAAATATCTGTTTAATATGTGTTATTTGGCTTGTTTTGTTTTGTTTAATGGAGAGCTTGATTAAGACGAGGGAGCTCTCTCTCTCATTCCCTCTCTCTCTCTATATTTAACTGACTTCCTGCAGAGCGGTGCGCATTCGTTCCTCCCGCGCTGTAGGTGTCGCTGCTGCTGCTGTTGTGTGACGTCACCGGAAGCGCTCAGCTGCTGTTGCTGTTGTTGTTGTTGATGTGGCCCGTCTCGGATGCGAGTCATGGAGTGAAGTTATCCTGATTAAATCGATCAGAGATCCTTGAATTCACCGCGGAGCGACGGACAAAGAGCCGGCAGCATGTTTAAGAGCTGGAGCTCGTGGCTGGGAGGAGAGTCTGGAGAGAACGAGGAGAAATCGGACAAACAGGAAACGGCAGAGGAGGAAAACATCACCACAGAGCCTGAAGAAACTCCACACATCCTCCAGCAGGCCAAAGGACTCAGCGGTGACACACTCACACACACACAGCAATCTGTGATCTGATGAGAGTATTCGGGTTATGACGTCATGTGACTGACAGGCGGACATAGACAGAGCGACACATGAACTACTGATCCATTACTGTAGTACTGTACCAGTTACAGCATGTTTTCTGATGCGGGATGTTTATGTAGGATCAAATGACGCTAGATTTTAAAAAAATTATAATCAAGACACACTTTATAGGTTGGCTTGAGAAAGCTTAGTCTGAAAATTATAAGTAACGTAGTTGTAAAAGCTTGAAAAGTTTAAAACGGATGTAGGCTAAGGGTTAAAAGTGAGACAGAGAGACAGACATACACACAGACACACACAGGCATGTTTCTAACATAATTCACTCGTTGTTAATATATTTTGCTTGATTAGCATATCGTTGGCATGCATCTAGTGTAATTAGCATGATTAGCATGTTGCTTACATGTTTTAACATGATAAGCAAGTTGGACTTAGTCTTGGCTAAATTAACATTCTTTCGATGTAAGATGATTTTTGATGATTTTTCTACGCACATTTCTCCGTCAGGCTACTTTCTGAACTTTGCGAGTAACGCGTCTAAGAAGATCTCGGAGTCTGTGGTGGAAACGGCGCAAACTCTCAAGAAAACGGTGGAGGAGAGCAACATCGACGGCATCATTGACAAGGTACAGACAGAAATCAAGAGGCCATGTTTACGACAAATACAATCTATTGTTTGACACATAAAAATCACTTTTTATACAATTTGTTACTAAACGTTTGATTTGTCACATCAAATTTAAGTGACTAATAATCCTTCTGAAAGAATTACATTTTTTAAATGTATTGTATTTCTTATTTGTTTCACCACCCTGGCTTTTTTTATACTTTAATAAAATAAATACAACTTTTTTATCACTTTTTTAATATTTAATATTACTTTTTTTATGCATTCTGCTGTGATATTAAAAATCGTGAAAATTCACTTTAGCTAAAATACAGATGCAACATTATTTACAGAAAATATATATTAGATATATTGTGTGTTTTTGTCTCATCGATTATTATAATTTTTTTCAATATGTGTATATACTTTTATTTTTTTATTTTTTTTCTATTTTAATTTTTCACTTTACTTAGTGTTAGTAATGTTTTTTAATAATTTTATTAATAAAAAAGCCTATATATTTAATATTTAATTTTTTTATAATTACATTTTAATTTATTCGTTTGATCTCTAATATAGATTTTGATTACATTTGTTACATTTATTATTTATTTATTACTTTGAGTTATTTTAGTTCTTTAAAACAAAGATACATTTTATTATATGAAATAAAATGCATTTCCGTTAGTTTATTTTATTTTCATTTATTATTTTTTTTTATTATGGTTTTATTTTAGACCGTAATAAATCTCTTACTCAATCCTCTTTCAGACCATTTTGGGAGATTTTCAGAAGGAGCAGGAAAAATTTGTCCAAGAGAAAAATGCAAAGAAAACAGGTATTGACATGAATGCCTGAATCAGTGATTTTGTGCAGCTCTTTTGAAGGAAAATCTTTTAATACATTTGTTTCTTTGCACAAATCCTCAATCTCTCGTCCGTAGACGCCGCCGTGCCGCCGTGGGTCGGATACAACGAGGAGGAAACCATTCAGCAGCAGATACTCGCTTTATCCGCCGTGAGCCTCCATATTTAAACCATCAGGACACTTTAATAATAGACTCTAACATATAAAGAGTATTATACACACCGTAATGAACCGGTGCGGGTGTTACAATATAACAACACTGAGCCAGAAGACTCCAGTAAGAGATCTGTTACATTTCTGTTGAAGTTATTTGTAACAAAATGTCTTTCTTTGACTGTTGTAAAATTAATGAAAAACTGGGATTTTAAATACACACAAAAAATCGAAACCCTTAATATAAATATATGTGTAAATTTAAGTCCAAAGCCACAACTATTTTAATATTTGTATTTTTTTTTACTTGCACCAGATGGCACTTATCTGCCTTCAAAAAAAAAAAAAAAAAAAAATATATATATATATATATATATATATATATATATATATATATATATATATATATATATATATATATATATATATATATATATATATATATATATATATATATAAATATATAATATAAATATATTAAAAAAGATTTTTTTAAGGCATTATCTCTATTTTAATATAAAATAAAATGCTGCTATAAGTAATAGAAAATATATTTTAAAGAATTTTACATTTCAATGTTAAAAATTGGTTCTTATTAATATATATACATAATATATATACATATATATTTATATTTATTTATTTAAATATAATATATAATATAATATATTTAAAGATATTAAATAAAACAGTTAAATTAACAGTCTGAAGTCTCTGGAATATATTTGTAGCAATAGCCAAAAATACTTTGTATCAGTCAAAATTATAATTTTTTCTTTTATACCAAAAATCATTAAGACATTATGTAAAGATCATGTTCGTTAAAGATATTTTGTACGTTTCCTATTGTAAATATATTAAAACTTCATTTCTGATTAGCGATATGCATTGCTAAGAATTAAGTTGAACAACTTTAAAGATGATTTTCTCAATATCTAGATTTTTCTGCACCCTCAGATTCCAGATCATAACAATCGAAAGCTTATTTATTCATTTTTTTCGGATATAAATGACCCTTATGACTATTTTTGTGCAAACATGTTACATAGATTGTTTGATTGGAAGTGTCCGGTCAGGTTTAACTGGTGACATCATGAGTGTTTCTGTGTGGTTCAGGACAAGAGGAACTTCCTGCGCGATCCTCCGGCCGGAGTTCAGTTCCAGTTCGACTTCGAGCAGATGTACGCCGTGGCTCTGGTGATGTTACAGGAAGACGAGCTGCTCAACAGGATGCGCTTCGACCTCGTCCCCAAACAGTGAGCCTGGGTCTGTTACTGGTGTGTGTCGCTGAGAGAGCAGGAGCGTCTGACCGCGTGTGTGTGTGTGTGTGTGTGTGTCAGGGTGAAGGAGGACGTGTTCTGGAGGAACTACTTCTACCGTGTGTCTCTGATCAAGCAGTCGGCTCAGCTCACGGCTCTCGCAGCGCAGCAGCAGAGAGAAGAAGAGAAGAACAGCGCCTCCACGCTCAACGACAACATCTCAGGTTCACACACACTTACAGACAAGAGCAGCAACTAAAGCTACATCTGTGATGTTATACGTGTTCGCTCAAATAAACTCCAATATAAAACACATGAATCTAGTTTGGAGAAGTACTCTCATTTTCATTTACTGGGATTAATGGATTAAAATATAAAAATGACGTTTCAATTTTTAGTTTCAATTTAGTTGAGGTTTTAGTAATTTTGATGTTGATGTACTATTAATATTGCTGTTAATATTTAAATATTTTCTGTTTTTGTTTCATTTTAGTTAAGGTTTAGTCATTTTGATGTGAGGGTTTTTATAATTTTTTATTATTATAATTTTTTTTTATGTTTATTTAGCTTTAGTTATTACACCAATAAATTATTATATATTTATTATAATTTTTATTTGACTTATATTAAATGAGAACGATTGCCTAGGCGACAAATAAAATAAAAATAGTCATAATAATAAATTTTTTTTTTTTTTATAGTTTAGTTTGGCTTAAAAATAATAACCCTGCAACAAAACGATTTAATTTAAAAAACAACTAAATATAAGTTTTTTTGTTTTTTTTGTTTTTTAAGCTAAAAAAAAAACACACACACACACAAAAAAATCACTAAAAGTTTAACAAAAATTACAATTAAACAAAAAAAAAACCTAATTAAATATATCAATAAAAAACGATAGAATCTGAGTGATATTTAAATAACACAAACAAGATTTACACAAAGCTGAAGCGATTTATCGTGTGTTATCTGTTGATAAGGCTGTGGATAGATTCAGTCTCCCTGTAGTAAAAGTCTCAGTTGAAACTCTTGGAGGATGAAGGGAAGCTGTATTTTTCTGCTTCACAGAGAGCATCAGACCCAAAACGCCGCCTGTGGCCATCAGCGCTAAAGCCAAGGCTAGCCAGGTACGGTTTCTCCTCAGGTGTGCGTCTCGTTCCAGCCTCCGGCGATGAAGCGTCTGGTAAAGCGTCTGTGTTCTCTGTGCTGCAGGAAGAGGAAGACATCTCCACCAGCCCCGGCGTGTCTGAGTTCGTGAGCGACGCGTTCGACGCCTGTGATATAAACCAGGAGGATCTGAGGAAGGAGATGGAGCAGCTGGTGCTGGATAAGAAAGACGGTGAGCTCCACAAACTGCTACCGGAGCTTTAAGACAATTCAGTCTTTCTGTTTTTATTTCTATCTTTTATTTCTATTTATTTATTTATTTTTAGATTTTCAGTTTTAATATACAAATGTATTATATATATTTTTTATATATCATTTGTTTTGTCATTAATGTTATTTTAATAAAAATATTTATATAGTTTTAAATTCTTTTTTTAGTTCTAGTTATTTTAACTTAATGAATGAATAAATGAAAATTAAAAAATAGCTGACATGTTTTAGTTTTTAGCGTGCAGAAACATTATTTATTTTCTTTCCAGAAACATCATTGTGTGCCACTTTTTAAATAACGCTTATAATGTTTTGCATTGTAATGATCCTTCTTTTTGTGCAATGTTTTTTTTTCTCGATGAGATGTTTTATTATTATTTTGTTTTTCTTTTTGTTTTTTTGTTTTTTTTTACAAGTTTTTTTATGTATATGGCATTATTTATTATTATTATTATTATTGCGTAATGATTTTTATTTTTTGCTGAGTTTTGCTTTTTGAGTTATTTAAAATTTTTGCATAATAGGGTGTTTATTTTACTCTGTTTTTGTGTGCGTGTGTTTGTGTTTGTGTATACATATATATATATATATATATATATATATATATATATATTATTTTTTTTTTACTTTAAAGTCCTGTTTCACAATCCTGCTTTCTAGGAAAAAGTTTTTTTTATTTTTTATTTTGAACTACTTTTAATTTTTTTATTTTCTGTGTTGACTTATTTTAAAAACTATATAGTTTTTTTATTATAGTTTTTTTAATTAGTATTTTTAAAGTATGCTTATATATTGTTTATAAAATTGTGATTTTTTTAATTTAATTTAATTTTATTTAGTTTTAGTACTTGGTCTTATTGTAGTACTTCAGCGTAAACTAAATGTTTTAATGTTTTTAAAACTGAAAGGTTGTTAATAAATGCCACTCTTTAAGTATTAGTACTAATAATTAATAATAATTTTATGTATTTGTTATTGCATAATGATTTTTTTGTATATGCCATAATGATTTTTTGTATTATTGCACATAATGACTTTTATCTTCTCTCAAAGGAAGGTGTTTTATTTTACACTGTTATTTTATCTTCAAGACTTCTCTATTTCAGAAGTCTTCAATATTTCTCGTTTTCCGACAGAAGAGACGGCCGACTGGGAGAAAGAGCTGCAGCAGGAGCTTCAGGAATACGAGGTGGTCGTCGACCCGGAAAATCGCGATGATAACTGGGACCGCGAGATCGAGGAGATGCTGCAGGACGACAGCTAAAGCGTGACAGCGCCACCTCTGGTGTGGAGGACGCACTGCTGTGCCTCAGCGCTCAAATGAAGAAATCAGCAAGAGTTTCTACTATTTCATCAATCTGACTAGACTGAAATATCAGGATTTCCTATAAAAATGTTTAATAAATGTGATGTTTAGCAGTAGAGGGATTCGGTGAGGGGCCAACATGCAGATCATAACACATAAATCAGATGTAATCTGCTGGTTTAACCTTTCTTTCTGACTTATTTCTGCCATACAGACCTTATTGCATTGTAAAAGCAGACGGAAACTCAAAAAGCTGAACGGTTGTAATGCTCCAACACTATAATCGCACATAAACTCGCGTTTTAATGGCTTCTCATTCCTGGTTTTTGATTGTTTGATATTTGTACTCTGATCTTCGTCTGGTAGGTTTTGGTGAAGTTGAAATCCAAATTAAATTCCATAACTGTTTATTCATACAATGTAAACGTGTTTGTAAGGTGAGGGGTGTAATATAACTTTGTGTTTGTTTGTTGGTTTTTTTTTTCAACTTGCACCTTCTTTTATTTCATTTAAGATGAATAATCATGATTTTGTTGCAGTAAATAAAGTCTGAAACCTTCTCTTTTCTGGTTCCTCTATTAGTTTAATACACTGTGCTACATTTGCGATCGATATGCTATAATAATAATAATGCAGTTATTAAAATAAACTTTTATTTTACACAGCATAGTGTAATTAATGATGTTTGTGTTTTACTGTGGTTCTATATGCACATGCACGTTATTTAAAGACCTATTTGTGCGTTATTTAAAGGTTTGTGTGCGTGTGTATACACAGCGCATTTGTTCGTGTTGAACGTGTCACTGCGCACGTAGACGTAATAGCGTCATCGGGTTGCCAGGTGCTCCCGGAATCCGCTGAATCTGCCGTTGCCATTTTTAAATAAAATAATAATTCCAACAATCATAATATTTATTACAATAATATTAATTTGCATTGCATAACACTACAAATACATGTACTATTACCCTTAATGTTTTTTTTTTTCTTATTGTATAATTTTTTTTTACTTAACTTACTTTATTTGTAATATTATTTTTGTTTTATTTTATTTTGTTAATGTACGTTTTGTTTTTGTTGTGAAGGGTTTTTATATATGGATTGTAACGCTGTGCTAATATTTTTTAGTGTTACTGTAGTTAACCTACAACTTAATCTATAAAAAGAAAAAAAAATGTTACTTGAAATAAACTTTTATACTGAAATAAAATTATATATATATATATATATATATATACACGTTTTACTTCAGCTTTATTTTCCACGAATCATTTTGTTTAACGTGATGTACTGAAATAATTGAAACTAAAACTGGTCAAAATAAATAAACTGTATACGAAAACTATTCAAAATGATAGAAACACACATAATGAAAACGGAAAATAGGCTATAAAAATAAAATCTGAATGATAAATTAAATAATAAAGAATTATAATAGTATCTCAACGAAAAAAATATATAATAGTATCAGAGGAGGATGTTTATTTTAGTTCATTTTTAATATTACTATTTATTATATTTTTTTGTAAAAAAAATTGCTGTGGGTTTAGCATTTTAATTTATGTTATGTTAAGTCATGTCATGCTATTCATGTCATGTTGTGTTATTTTATGCTGTTATGTCATGTGTTATGTTGTCATGTTATATTTTGTAATGTTATGTCATGTTATTTTATGTCCTGTTGTGTAATGTCATGTCATGTGTTATGTTGTCATGTTATTTTATGTTATGTTTTGTACCATTATGTCATGTCATTATGTTATGTTATGTTCCGTTATGTTACATTATGTTGTTATGTTATGTTATTTTCCATTATGTTATGTTATGTTATGTTATGTTCTGTGATGTGATGTTATGTTCCGTTCCGTTGTGTTCCATTATGTAATGTTATGTTATGTTATGTTCCGTTATGCTATTTTATGTTATGTTGTTATGTTATTGTATGTTATGTTATGTTATGTTCCGTTATGCTATTTTATGTTATGTTGTTATGTTATTGTATGTTATGTTATGTTATGTTCCGTTATGCTATTTTATGTTATGTTGTTATGTTATTGTATGTTATGTTATGTTATGTTCCGTTATGCTATTTTATGTTATGTTGTTATGTTATTGTATGTTATGTTATGTTATGTTCCGTTATGCTATTTTCTGTTATGTTGTTATGTTATTGTATGTTATGTTATGTTATGTTATGTTCCGTTATGCTATTTTATGTTATGTTGTTATGTTATTGTATGTTATATTATGTTATGTTCCGTTATGCTATTTTATGTTATGTTGTTATGTTATTGTATGTTATGTTATGTTATGTTCCGTTATGTTATGTTCTGTTATGTTCCGTTACGTTATTTTCCGTTAGGTTATGTTATGTTACGTTATTTTCTGTTATGTTATGTTATGCTGTTATGTTAGGAGGGTTTTTACTGTGGGGATCTGGCATCCCGTGCTCAGTCCGCGGTGGGAGCTGAAGCTGATGGAGGCGCGATGGCTCCGTTTCCCGACGAGGTGGATGTTTTTACCGGGCCTCACTGGCGAATGAAGCAGCTGGTGGGGCTCTACAGCGAGAAGGTTTGTGTCTGACCCGTTTTATGTTTCCTTTTACCCCCTGAAGGTGTTTTGATGGCGTCTGGTGGTGTTTGAGCAGCTTTAATGTTAGCTGGACGGCTAATACACAGACATCAGAGTTTAATGTGAACGTCTGATTACCATCTGATCTCAGATCAACACACACACATCTTCATTTTTACATATTGTGCACTTTTATATATTATGCACACATAAACTGAGACTAAGAGAGTTTATTATGAATGTCTGATCTCAGATCTGGAGGAAACACGTTATTAAATGCACAAACATTTGAACATCATCACAACAAACCTAAAATGTTGCATTCATTGTGTCTGATCTAGGAGTTATTTTGTTTCTTGTTGCGTATTGATTTACTGACTCGATATGAACTTCTATATAACTCAAAATCATTGTAATCTGTCTATTAATATGCAACACAGATTGTGAATGACGTGACATTCAGTGATTTTACAGAATGTACATTTAATTTGTATTATTTATTAATTTTAGATAATTGTATATTATTTAAATCATTTTTAAAATATATTTGTCTTTTTTTTTTTAGGTGGTTAGGTCTTATAATTAATGATTTATTTTTATTTTCAAATAGTTATTTAGATTTGTTAATTATGTATGTACTTTATTTATTTATTTTAATCAAGTTTTGAAGTTAACATTATTTTATTTATTTATTTGTTTATTTATTTAATAATTTTGAATTAAGTTACACAAACCTTTCCTAACTCACGTGATATATATATATATATAAAATATGCTTATTCTTTTGTTCCTTGTTGCATATCGATTGACTAACACAATATTAACCTCTAAACACTTCCTAACTATTGTAATCTGTGTGTCTGATCTATAATCAGATAGATTTCTAAGTTAAAACACACTTTTAATGCATTGCAGATGAATGTTTTGGACATTAAACTCATTAAAGCACTGAACTGAGGTCTAAAAGAGGCCTGGTTTAATTCTGATTCACTCTAAACCGTTTCTGATGGTTTAAACAGACTGAATGGGTCACACACACCCTGATTATGTAAGACGATGCGAGTCTGTGTGTGTGTGTGTGTGTGTGTGTGTGTGTGTATTTGCTGTGTCACTAGGTTTGTTGTCTTTAATGCATCAACTCACACACACACACACACACACACACTCTCGTATCTCAGCTGCTGGGTCGATTCTGTCTGAACTCTCTTAACATCTGACACACATCCAGCGTTATGTAACACTAATGCTCCTCTGACGGGAGTTTTTAATCGTTTAGATGCCACGGACACAGGAATAAGATCATCCTCGCACAAAGGACCCTCAGCTTCTGTTGCGTTCCATTAGTACATTCTTTCCAATTCACTATATAATACTGTACTGTTATGTATATTATTTATCTCAATTAGTTTTATTATTTATATACTTTATTTATTTGAATCAAGTTTCTAACATGAACATTTTTTTTTCTTATTTTAGTTACTTTTATTAGTTTTTATTTATTAGTTTAATATTTAATATTATTTAGGTGTTAGGTCTTATTATTCTTTATCTATATTTATTTAAATCAGTTATACTTTTTTATTCATTTTAATCAAGGTTTTAACTTATTTGAATCATTTTTTATTTAATAAATTTATTTTAATAATTTAGTATTTAGTTTCATTTTATTTGTATTATTTGTCAGTTTTTGTTTTAATCAGGTTTTTATTTATTGTAAAAAATATTATTATTATTGTATTTATTATTTTTATTGGATTTTATTTGTATTTTTTGTAGATTTATTTGAATTTGAATTTTTTATGTTTTATATAATTTATATATATATAATCATTTATTGTTTTTATTTTATATGAGTATTTTTTATCTATTCATTCATTTAGTTGGTTATTTTGATATATATATATTTTTTTATTTATTTCTATCCTAGACTTCATTTTAAAACCACTTATCTAGAGAGGGCGATAAGCTGATATAATGCTAATATTTTACAGACAGTTCAGCTTATCGAAGCAGATTTATTTTTCTCGTGCAGATGAGAGAGATATCCTGGATTATGATTCTGTCATGTTTCATTGCTTTGTTTGGTGTTTCTGTCCACAGCTGTCCAACACCAACTTCTCCAACATCAGGGACTTCCGCTCGTTCCTGCAGTCGCTCCTGGCCACGTTTAAGGAGTTCAAGATGCACGAGCAGATCGAGAACGAGTGCATCATGGAGCTGCTTCAGGAGCGCAGTCACACCGTGTATCACGTGCACGCAGATAACAAGCTCTCAGAGATGCTGTCGCTGTTTGAGAAGGGGCTGCGCAGCGTCAAGGTGTGTGTGAGAGTGTGTGCGAGAGTGAGACTGTCTGTGAGAGTGTGCGAGTGTGAGTGTGTTTGCGGGAGTGTGTGCGAGAGTTTTTTGTGTGTGTGTGTGTTTATGCGAGTGTGTGTGTGTGTGTGTGTGTGTGAGAGAGTGAGTGTGTGCGAGAGTGAGTGTGTGCGAGAGTGTGTGTGTGCGAGAGTGTGTGCGAGAGTGTGATAGTGTGTATGCCAGAATGTGTGAGTGTGCGAGTGTGTGTGTGCGAGAGTGTGCGAGTGTTTGTGTGTGTGTCTGTGTGCGAGAGTTTGTGTGTGTGTGAGAGAGAGAGAGTGAGTGTGCGAGAGTGTAAGAGTGCGACAGTGTAAGTGTGCGAGAGTGTGAGTGTGCATGACAGTGTGTGCGCGTGTGTGCAAGAGTGTGTGCTTGATTGCGAGTGTGAGAGTGTGTGTGCGCGCGAGTGTGAGTGTGTGCGAGTGTGAGTGAGTGTGAGAGTGAGCGTGTGCGAGAGTGAGTGTGAGTGCGTTTGAGTGATTGCGTTTATAATAAAATAAAATATACATTTTAAAATAAAGGTAGTTTTTTCCCCCTCTGTTTGTAGTGTGTTCTGTGTGGAAGTGTGTGTATGCGTGTCGTTTAGTCATGTGATGGTGACACACTCTTTTATTAAGAATTAATGAATGGTTCTGTTTGTGTGTTTCAGAGCGAGTACGAGCAGCTGAACTACGCGCAGCAGCTGAAGGAGAGACTGGAGGCCTTCACACAGGACTTCCTTCCTCACATGAAGGAGGAAGAGGAAGTGAGGCTTCATCTGTTCACTCTAGTGTTCACACATTCACACACGTCTGAATTACATCACAGTATTAGACTTGGTCTGGAGGACTTTAAAGTGTATCATACGGTTTAGACACACTCACTTTGTGTGAGTGAGTGTGTGTGAGAGTTTGTGAGTGAGTGAGTGTGTGTGAGAGTGTGTGAGTGAGTGTGTGTGTGAGAGTGAGTGAGTGAGAGTGAGTGTGTGAGTGAGTGTGAGTGAGTGTGTGAGGGAGTGAGTGAGAGCGAGAGTGTGTGAGTGAGTGTGTGAGCGTGTGAGATTGTGTGTGTGAGCGTGTGAGTGAGTGTGTGAGTGTGAGATTGTGTGTGTGTGAGCGTGAGAGTTTGTGAGTGAGTGAGTGTGTGAGTGAGTGTGAGATTGTGTGAGTGAGTGTGAGCGTGTGAGATTGTGTGTGTGAGCGTGTGAGTGTGTGAGTGAGTGTGAGATTGTGTGAGTGAGTGTGTGAGCGTGTGAGATTGTGTGTGTGAGCGTGTGAGTGTGTGAGTGAGTGTGAGATTGTGTGTGTGTGTGTGTGTGTGTGTGTACTTGTTTTTCTATTCTGGTGGGGACTTAAACCTGAATACACACAGACTCATGGGGACTTGTGTCACGGTGGGGACCTAAATTGAGGTCCCCACGGGTAAACAAGCAAATAAATTACACAGAATGAAGTTTCTTGAAAATCTAAAAATGCAGAAAGTTTCCTGTGAGGGTTAGGTTTAGGGGTAGGGTTGATGAAGGGCGATAGAATATACAGTCTGTACAGTATAAAAACCATTACACCTATGGAGAGTCCCCACAAGGATAGCTGACCAGACGTGTGTGTGTGTGAGTGTGTGAGAGTGAGTGTGTGTGAGTGAGTTTGAGAGTTTGAGAGTGTGTGAGTGAGTGAGTGTGTGAGTGTGTGAGTGTGTGAGAGTGAGTGTGTGTGTGTGTGTGTGTGTGTGTGAGTGAGTGTGTGTGAGTGTGTGAGTGAGAGTGTGTGAGTGAGAGTGTGTGAGTGAGAGTGTGTGAGTGAGAGTGTGTGAGTGAGTGAGCGTGTGAGTGCGAGTGAGCGTGTGAGTGCGAGTGAGAGTGTGTGAGTGAGAGTGTGTGAGTGAGAGTGTGTGAGTGTGTGAGTGTGTGAGTGAGTGTGTGAGTGTGTGAGTGTGTGAGTGAGTGTGTGTGAGTGAGTGTGTGAGTGTGTGAGAGCATGTGAGTGTGTGAGAGCGTGTGAGTGTGTGAGTGAGAGTGTGTGAGTGAGAGTGTGTGAGTGAGAGAGCGTGTGAGAGTGAGTGAGCGTGTGAGTGCGTGTGAGTGTGTGAGTGTGTGAGCGTGTGAGTGTGTGAGTGTGAGAGCGTGTGAGCGTGTGAGAGTGAGTGTGTGAGAGCGTGTGAGTGTGTGAGTGAGAGTGTGTGAGTGAGAGTGTGTGAGTGAGAGAGCGTGTGAGAGTGA
>NC_068393.1:18587793-18672793 GCF_023724105.1 Carassius gibelio
CACCTGCTGCGGTGTTCGTAACTGCTTTGTTTACAGTGGTAACCAAGGAAACGCTTTAAGCTCCACCTGCTGCGGTGTTCGTAACTGCTTTGTTTACAGCTGTAACCAGGGAAACGTTTTAAGCTCCACCTGCTGCGTTTTTCGTAACTGCTTGGTTTACAGCCGTAACCAAGGAAACGTTTTAAGCTCCACCTGCTGCAGTGTTCGCAAGTGCTTTGTTTACAGTGGTAACCAAGGAAACACTTTAAGCCCCACCTGCTGCGGTGTTTGTAACTGCTTGGTTTACAGCCGTAACCAAGGAAATGCTTTAAGCTCCACCTGCTGCAGTGTTTGTAACTTCTTTGTTTACAGTGGTAACCAAGGAAACCCTTTAAGCTCCACCTGCTGCAGTGTTCGTAACTGCTTTGTTTACAGCAGTAACCAGGGAAACACTTTAAGCTCCACCTGCTGGCAGAGAGTGAATCTGCGTCTCATTCAGCTCGTCTGCTGTTTCTGTTTCATAAAGTTATTTTTTATGTTTAGTTTAAGTCAAACCATTCTGTTTTTGATTCAAATTTTGAATATATACAATTTAATTTAGATTAAAAGCTGCTCATGTTGAATGTATCCAGCATCTTTGGTTGGATTGTGATTACACAATACAGTGGTTTCCTCATTTTACATTTACATTTATTCATTTAGCAGACGCTTTTATCCAAAGCGACTTACAGATGAAGACAGTGGAAGCAATCAAAAACAACAAAAAGAGCAATGATATATAAGTGCTATAACTAGTCTCAGTTAGGTTAACACAGTACACGTAGCATGGGATTTTAACTAATATAATAAATAAAAAGAAAACCGATAGAATAAAATAAATAAAAGAATAGAGCAAGCTAGTTAGAGGTCTTTACACATACACACACATATATAATTGCATAATAAATGAAAAGAAAATAGAATACAAAAAGATTAGAAAGGTAGTTAGATTTTTTAAAGAATAAAATTAGAATAGTGAGTGTTAAAGTTAGAGGGTCAAATAAAGATGGAAGAGATGTGTTTTAAATTTTAAATTGAAAGAGCACAGACGAAGCATTATTTTGTTTATAAGAATAAATTTTTTTACTGATTTACTTGGTTTGGGGCTTGTTTTAAAAATTTATATTTAGTTTTTTATTTACATTTACATTATATTTACATTTAGTCATTTAGCAGAAGCTTTTACCCAAAGCGACTCACAAATTAAGAGAACAAAAACAATCAAAACCAACAAAAGAGCTATATTAGTTTATTATTATAGTTATATTTCAATTTCACAAAGAAATGTACAACATTTTGTCCAAGCAATAATAAAACATTTACATTTATTCATTTAGCAGACGCTTTTATCCGAAGCGACTTACAGATGAGGACAGTGGAAGCAATCAAAAACAACAAAAAGAGCATAAAGGACACATTTAATTCATAATTTGTCTTAAATATAATTTAGTTAAAAAATAAACAAATCGTGATTTTAATCGTGACTTGAGTGAATCGTTACATCCCTATGGTCGGTAAAAGCAAATATGCTATTAAATACATTCCCTTGTTTCAAAAGTTAAATTATAAATTATAATATGTATATATATATGTCCAGTGTTTGAAGGGAGTTGTGTGTTTGTTGCAGGTGTTTGTCTCAGCGTGGAGGACTCCCTCTGCTGGTGCATCTCAATCTGTCCGGCTGTCTGCTCATCACGGGGGCGGGGCTTCAGGAGCTGGTGTCTGTTTGCCCCTCCCTCAACATCGAACACTTTTACTACTGTGATAACATTAACGGTAACACACGCATAGACAGAACACCATAGTGCATACAAGAATAACACAAATCTACATGAATAACCGATGTCTTTGCTTTTATTTATTTATGATGAACTTACAACTTACATAACTCACTCACAAACTAGTGTTAATTTCGTTAACGAAAAGTATGACGAAACAATGCTTTTTTTCTATGACAATGACGAGACATTGATGAGACAACAGTAAGGTCAATAAACGATAACGGTGACTGTCAACATGCATTATCATTGACGGAAAAAGACTATGGAAGCCTTTTAACGCCACTGAATAAAAGTTTATTGCGATTTTTTTTATCTCACAATTCAGACTTTTTTTTCTCAGAATTGTGTGATATAAATTCTGACTTTTTTCGCAATTGCAAGTTTTTATCTCGCAATTCTGACTTTTTTTTCTCTCACAATTGCAAGTTTGTATGTCGCAATTCTAACTTTATAAAAAGCAATTGCGAGTTTATATCATGCAATTTTGAGAAAGTCAGAATTGCGAGATATAAACTTGCCATTTTGAGAAAAAAAGTCAGAATTGCGAGATATAAACTTGAATTGCGTGTTAAAGTCCAATTGTTTTTTTTTGGGGGGGGGGGACTGATATATGTTCTTATAATTGCGAGTTTATATCTAACAATTATGACTTTTTAACTCATGATTGCAAAAGAAAAATAGTCAGATTTGCGAGATTATATCACACAGTTTAAAAAAAATTTGAATTTTGAAAATTCGCAGTTACCTTTTTTACTTAGTGGCAGAAACAGGCCTCCGTAGAAGACAGACTAAAATGATTATTTAAAATAAAACTTTACCGAAATCTTTAAATTTTTATCGGAAAAAAAAGGATTCAAAATATTACGGACTGCTGTACACTCCTAAAAATAAAAATAAAACAAATATAAAATACCTTAATACCCATAATTTTTGCATCATTAAAATTCTACTGTAGTTTTTTTTAAATGTATATTATCAATTCTATATTTTCCTGTTTTATTTAAATGCAAATTAACTTTAATGCACACAATTCCACATAAGAAATCCAAACCCAAGTATGATGTCGTCTTGGTAAGTAAAGTGTGGGTTATTATGAACGCAGTCTTAATCTGACTTCATAGACTAGTTGCATTTTTTTATCCACCTTTAGCATGTTTTCTGTGCTCTTGAATGCAGTTCTAGATGTGCATTTAATTTTTATCCGTTTACTAAATGCTGTCAGTGGATTCATTTACTCAAACTGTTAGCTCCAGTGCATGCATTGAGAGCTTTGTCTATTTATTTGGGGTTTTTTGAACATGTTCTCCTCTGGTTCTGCAGGTCCTCATGCTGATACGGCCAGTGGGTGTCAGAATCTACAGTGTGGCTTCAGGGCTTGCTGTCGATCCGGAGAGTGATGCTCTTTAGTCTGTATTCATCTCTCTTTCCACCCCTCTCTAATCTCTCATCCATGTGCACTTTAATCGGGAAATTTGTTCGAGATGCTCTTCAACGCAATTTGAACTTTCCCTAAAATCAAAAACGCTTCAATCCGACATCACAAACCTTCACCTGAGAGCGATTGTGAAGGAACTAAATGATGTACTATATGTGTAAATAATTCAGTTGCCCACAGGATTTTCTGATGCTCTTTATTTGAAACTTTTGAGTGCTTAAAGATGCCAGCGTTTTTTTGTTTTTGTTTGTAGTGTTTCACCCAGGCATATTTATGTCCATCTCAAGCTCAGTTCTGACTTTACTGATCCATTACTTTAGATTTAATGTTAAAACCACCTGCTTTGGTTCCTCTTTTCTGGATTAATGAGGTAGTGAATAGGAAAATTAATTAATAGGTTTTAGTTCACAAGCTCATTGAGTTGTGAAACGATGCCAAACAAACCAGTTAATAACCAGTGTTCATAATGAAATCACAAAAATTCTCTCCAGAGCTTTATTGAGCGAAACATTAAATATCTGGCAACCGTGTCAAAGTATGAGCATTTCCCTTTAATTCAAGATAAATTGGGTTGTATGCTGTAATAAGTCCTGGGTAAGTTAAACTCCTTAATTATCCACTCATTCTTCATTTTGTTATTAATGCTGCATGATCCGTTTCTTTTGAGTTCATTAGCTGACCATTAAAAGCACCTTGAGATAACATTTGTCTGCGTTGAAGTCTTTATTGAGGTTGTCGAACTCCAAAACAACATCACGAAAGTATCCATACGATGTTATATTCCAAGCCATTTGAGCAGAAGACGCAGATTGAAGTCGTATTGTGTTTCTGCCTCTGTATATTCAAACTTTCTGGTTTGTGTTTATTTACGAGACTGCTGTGAGAGTCAATGGTGTTTGTTTTCGATGACCGCAAAACATGGGCAAGTTTGAAAATGTAGATGTGTGAAATTCAACAGCGCTTGGGTTCATCAACATATCTTCCTGAAAGAAAGACATTTGTTTAGACATGGAACAACTTGGTAAGTATTAAAGCATGCCTGAAAGGTTAACGCCTAACTTCACTTTACCGTCAAAATCAACATCAGAAGCAGGCACCAATGTGACGATTAAGTGTAAAATGTAAAACGAATTTAAATAGAGAACCAAAGTACAAATAGATTCTCCAAAGCATGAAGAAAAAAAAAAATGCACAAGCGTTGAAATACAAGTTGTTTGTTTTTTCGATCATCATCCGATATGTAGTTATATCCTTCTTTCATCCTCAGTCCACTTACCGACTCTACACTGTAAAAAATTACCGTGATTTAAACGTTAAAAACTGTGAAAATGCTACAGTACAAACCTCTTAAATGGTTAACGGTAAGTTACTGTAAATTTTACAGGGAAAAACCAACGTTCCCAGAATTCTCTACGTTGCATTTCCATTTTTGTTTGAATTTGATGTTATTTTAAAGAAAAAAAACATAAAACAAAAATGTAAATGCAGCGTAGAGAATTCTTGGAACATCCCTGTAAAATTTACTGTTTATTAGTTTTTTTCTTATCTGTTGTTTATTATGGTTGTATGTTACGTATAATGTTAAATGAAAGTTTATTCCATATTTCAGTTTAATGAGTGTCACCATGATGGTGATTAGTGTTTGTGTGAATGACACTGTGCACCTTTGCATGTTATTTATTTTTAAAAGCTGCTTGTGATTGGCTTTGGTTCATAACGTGACTTTCTCATCACCACATGTATTTGGTGGTTATCAGTGTATTACAAAAGGTACAAAACAGATTTCAGTACTTCAGTAGGTTGGTATATTAACATTATACGAGTTGACGAAATTATGGTATTTAACTGTAAATTTAAGATAAAACCGTAAAACCTAAAATGTTACCGTATTTTTTTTTACAGTAAAATTCCGGCAACCTCAGCTACCGTTTTCTTTTACCGTAAATTTTACAGATGCTAAAATCCACCAGTTCTAACGGTATTTCAGTGACTGGTTTTCTCTGCAAGTTCCATCAGTGAAACAGTCTGTACTTTTTGGTTTTAGATGTATGGAAATTCTTTTTAGGTTAAACATTGGTGTGGCAAGAATGTGCCAAACTTTAGAATAGAATTGGTTTGAAGGCAACAACAGATTTGTTCACCGAACAGTGAACACTGAGCAGTTTGGTAAAGATCCTGTCATCTTCTCATACCTTATGTCTATTAATCTGGGATTGGAGAAAGTGTTTGGAAAATGATTCCACTTTTTAATCTCAGTTTGAGGCCACGTGATGCCTTTTGGATTTCCTTCAGCTCCGTCTCTTGAGCTTGGACTCTTTCAGCTTCCTCTGGGAATCACTGGATCACTTGAGGCATTTCAGAAGTCGTAACCTGTTGACTGTTCTGGCAAATAGAATTAGCAATGTCTCTGTTATTATCATTGCTTTGGTGTATCATAGTGTCTTTGTTTTCAGATGAGTCTTTTTTTGAGCAACATCTGCATAGTTGTGGAACCAAGTCCATGCCAACAATCCCTAATCAAAATCCCATTTCTACTGTAACTGTCTAGATTCATTGAAACATGACTTGTTTATGCATTGCATATTAATAACAGGTGCTTCATTGGATTCAAACCAACCTTTGGCCACATTAAGCAGTGCCTCTGCTCGTTCTGTAGCATCCCAGACCCTGTTTTTAGTGGTGGATTCATCTGGATCTGGAGCCCTGGATTCTTCCAGATCTGTCCCACATCAGGAATCGTGTTGACTCTGAGGCCAGCTGTGTTCCTGCAGGTCCTGGAGGCAAACCGAGCACATGCCATTTGCATGGAGAACAAGGAGCTCGGTGTTAAAGGGAATCCACAAACAGTTTCGTTTCTTTCTTTTCCTGGTGTGTGTGTGAGTGGGCGGGACTCTCTTATGTGTGTGTGTGGACAGAGATAACGAGAGACTGAACTGAAGCTTGCTTTAACGTGAAACCTATACGCAGAGAGACACACGGTTGCTTACCGTAGAATAGTACCAGCTAGTAAAATGAATTCAAATATTCTGAGTGCACACTGTACCATCATGTCTCTTTTTCCTGGCACTAGTGTGCATTTGCATACAGAAGAAAAGTGAGACAGACATTTGGCATCTTAAGCTGTTGTTTTTCATCAGTTTTATGGTTTATGTCCTCAGTATTCACCTCTAGTGAGTGAGCGTTAGATAAGGTTTATATAACGTATGTGGACAGAGTTCAGGAGCCGTGCAATTATCAAACAGAAACTTGTGTAACTTGTTGAGAGTCAATAAAACAATAGGAAGAGGCTGTTTCATAATTTTATGCTTTTTGTTTTTTAATTTTTATTTCATAGAAATGGCATGGCTTAATTTTTGGTTCATGTAAGTTCTCTTTTAATGTTTTAAGATCAATATGAATAACTCCAATGATGTAAAGGAGTAACAAATGTTTTATTTTTGCCAAGAAGTCCTTTGTCTGATGGCTGACCAGCAGATGTGCTTTTGTAAAATATAGTTATAAAATATAATTTAGTTAGTTTAGATGTGCATAGGTTATATAAAAGCAAAAGTAACTGAAGAAAACTTTTAAGGTAAAATGTGTGTATGTTGTAATTGGACACTGTTTCTTTGAAGTTTTCATTGCTTTAGTTATTTAATTTAGAATAAAAATCCATAATATTCATCAAGAAATTCTAGTGAATATTTTTATATATATATAGTTATATAGCTCCGCTATTCGTAACACGTGTTTTATGAAACCTCATTCTCATAAATACTCTCTCTCTCTCTCTCTCTCTCTCTCTCTCTTTCTCTCCTCACTGGACACACGTGCGCGCGCGCACTCGCTCCTCACATAATACCCACGGGCACGCGCGCTGCGGATCGGCTCTGCTTCAGGTGAGTGTAAATGCGGCTCCTCCGAATAGCGCGTGCGATAATCGTCGATTAATCGATATTTACCGGACATACTTAACAACAAAAATCTGACGTTTCTTCCATTGTATTTATGTATTTACTCCGATATATTGAAGGCTGTGTTGTATTTGGAGTGATACTGTATCTATTTCAATACAGTTTTACTAATTGCTTGTTTAAAAAATGATGTAAGCGGATAGTTCTGGGACGGAAACTTGGTTTTATTAACTCAGAACATCCAGATGACCCTGATTCTAGAGACAGATGTGTGTCCTGTAATGATTTACTCACATAGTTGTGACAGCTGATGGTTTCTGTGGCTCAGGGTTCTTCAGGTGTGATGGCACACACGGCGGTTCAGATGAGCAGAGTCGGACATCTGGAGAACAGTGTGTCCAGGAGGATGTCCTCTTCATCGTCCAGACGAGGAGCGACCGTGAGCTTCCACAGCATCAGCTACAGCCTGAAGATGAAGAGCGGCTTCCTGTGCAAGAGGAAGCTCACGCAGAAGAACATCCTCATCGAGCTCAAGTGAGTCTTTCACTCTTTGGGTGTTGTGTCAGATCTATCTGTATTTAAATGGTGGGGCATTTAAAAAATACCATGGTAAGCACCTTGGAGTAGCATATTATAAATACCATGGTTCATGAATTTCAGAATTCTGATATATATTAAAGCACCAATGCATTACCATTTGATACAATATTATGGCAATACCTGGGTATTTAAAAAAAAAATACCTTACAGTGAAATTAAAATACCTTGAGGAGAATAATGGAGTTACAGTGGTACATGGTTTTTAATCATATTTTGGTATATATGTATGTTTTATGTACTTTTCTACAGTTATTATACTGTAGTTAAAGAAAACAAAACATTAAACCATATAAATAGCATAAAATAAACTTTAACTCAAAAGCTTTATATATATATATATATATATATATATATATATATATATATATATATATATATATATATATATAAATTCTAGCCTGTTTTTCATTTTCATTTAGTTTAACTTGATAAAATACCTAAAACTAAAATAAAAATGTATAAAAACTATTCAGATATATATTTTTTAAAAATCATAAAAAGCACAACAAAGTGACTAAAACTAACTAAAATTCAAATAAAAATAAATAAATAAATATAAATATATTCATTTAAAATATTAATACAATTTAATATTATTAAAAATATATATTTTTATGTTAAATACTACAATTATTAATAACAACTATAGACATTTAAAAAACTGAATAATAAAATGACAAAAACACACATAAAAATTCCTAAAACTTAACATAAATACAGAACACATTAAACAGAAATATTAATATAAATATCATATAATAATACTACTTATAAAACATTATAAATATTAATTAAAATACTTATATCTTTAGTATCTCTATAATACTAAAATATCTTGTTTTTGTGTATGTTTTTAAGTATTTCTATGTTTTTAGGTTAGTACAAATGTAAAAAATGTGGTTTATTTTAGTGTTCGTCCGGTGACCTGCAGGATTAGATCAGATCTGGTGTTCAGGCTTGTTTTCTTCTGTATTTGTTGAAAACGTAGAGCAGCTGTGTCACATTCGGCCCTTGCATGAAAGTCATGGTTATTATTTGTTGTAAAGAAATAAATAGAGAAGATAATTGCAAGGTTGTAGGTTAGTGTGCACATGTCATGTTTACGCTTTCATAACCTGATTTTGTTACGTATACATACCCACTGTGTTCAGGTCATTGTCCGACATGACAGCCGCTGCTGAACAATAGTTTCACAAGGCGTCAGATGGAAAACCATAAATCCATAAATGAGACTTTTTTTAGGGTGTAAACACGGTGAGAGTGCAGAAACTTTATTTTCGTGTTTGATTTAAAGGTTGTGGACGGATGAATGCCATCAAACCTTGACTCTTGCCCTGCTGTCAGATAAGAGTCTCATTTTACTGTCCATCTTTAACAGACCCAGTTACAGAATTTGGATCATGTGACAGGACAATAATCTGGAAAAAATCACAGTTGTTCACTTGAAACATCTGACATTATTTCAATCCGATATAGTATGTTGCATAAAGATTAATTAATAAATTTTTAGCATTTTTATTTTCTTGATCAAACACATTTTTCACTCAAATTATCATTACCGTAGTGAAAAAAAAATCCTGTTCTCATTACCATAATACAGTCATGAAAATGATCCTGTTATATTTATACAGTTGCCTGTCAGAATGCAATACTTTTATTTTTATCCATACAGTAAAAATTTAAATATTAATATTTTATTTAAATTACTTATGGATTTAGAATAAACATTCTTCTTTTTAATTTATTATATTATATTATTTATATTATATTATATTATATTTTTTTTTAAACAGTAAATGCTATACCTTATCAGATACTTTTAACATTTTATTTTATTAATTGTACTTTTAGAAATGTGCTTAATAAAATCATTTAAATAAATTTTAGTTATTTAAAATAAATTAATATTTTCCATGGTAGTGTTATATAGTTTTTATTTATATTTTGAATTAGTTTTTTAATTTTTATGTTTTCTGTTCATTCTGTTTTTAATTTTAGTAAAAGTTTTAGTGATTTTGTTGTGTTTATTTGTCATTTTTATTCAATTTTGTCTCTTAATATCTGTGCAACTTTTTTCGATTTGAGTTATTTTAGTACATTAAGTTAAAGTACTGATAATGAGTAATTTTTTAAATGATTATTATTATTATTATTTTATTTAGTTAATATTATTTAAAAATTGTTTTATGGTTTTAGTTTTCATTAACTATAATAACCTTAATGAGAATTACCTTTTTGCATTATTTTGCAAATATTCCTATTAAAATGTATATATTATTTAAATATTTTCTAAGGCCATTACTGTGATCATAATTAAATAGTATAATATTTAAATATTAATAAATATTTATTAAAACATATTTAATATTTATTAAAATATTAAATCTGTATCATTCTAATATACATAATACAATAAACCACATTTTATATATTTTTTAAATGTTGTTTAAAATCATTTTAGATAAAGCATAGTTCCTGACCCTTACACAGTGTAAGAGACATAGTTAGCAGGTTTTAGGTTTGATCATTAACCCTTGTGTGTCCATGCAGCTGCTTGTGTAAGTGTGCGTGACTGCGGATGTTTATTTCCTGATCTGAACTCATTAAATGATTTTATCTGTCAATCATACACAGGGTATTCCACACCCGAAAAATCAGCAACACATAAATATGAATTATGTCACATTACATAGTCTAGTAGGTAAATATGACATATGAGCACTTGATATGGTCAGATATCATTTGTTGTAGTTTATCTTTTTCACTGTGTTCAAACAAACAACAGTCTTTTTATATAATTGTCTTCCGAAGAGAAACTGCAACAGCTTCATATGAGGCTCAATCAATCATCCCATGTGTTTTTGG
This sequence comes from Carassius gibelio, assembly GCF_023724105.1. Taxonomy (NCBI): domain Eukaryota; kingdom Metazoa; phylum Chordata; class Actinopteri; order Cypriniformes; family Cyprinidae; genus Carassius; species Carassius gibelio. The sequence continues at coordinate 18,598,386 of NC_068393.1, forward strand.
TTTGATCTTGCGTTATGTGATTATATGATGATGAAGAAAAAGTGGTGATGATAATTATGAAGTAATTCTGTGCTATTTTCTCTAGTGGTATCATGAGGCCAGGACTGAACGCCATATTAGGAGCCACCGGGAGCGGGAAATCATCGTAAGAGCTGTCTGTCTGTCCATCTGTCTCTGTGTCTGTATACCTATCTTTATGTCTGTCTCTCTGTCTGTATGTCTATCTTTGTCCATCTGTCTCTGTCTATCTTTGTCTGTCTGTATACCTATCTTTATATCAGTCTCTGTCTCTCTGTATGTCTATCACTGTCTGTCCATCCATCCGTCTGTCTCTGTCTCTCTCTGTCTTTATGTTTATCTTTGTCCGTCCGTCCGCCTGTCTCTCTGTCTCTGTCTGTATGTCTATCTCTGTCTGTCTCTCTTTCGGTCTCTGTTCACCCGTTCATCTGTCCGTCTCTTTCTGTCTCTGTCCACCCATATGTCTCTGTCTGTATGTCCATCTGTCCGTACGTCCGTCTGTCTCTCTGTCTGTTTGTCTCTGTCTGTCTGTGTTTATCTCTGTCTGTCTTTCTGTCCTTCCGTCTGTCTCTGTCTGTCTGTCTGTTTTCTTTCTGTCCGTCCGTCCGTCTGTCTGTGTCTCTCTGTATGTTTATCTCTGTCTGTCCTCTGTCTGTTTTATCCATCCGTCTGTCTCTGTCTGTATGTTTTTCTCTCTCTGTTTGTCTGTCTGCCTTTCTGTCCGTCTCACAGTCAGTCTCTGTCTGTCTGTATGTTTATCTCTGTCTGTCCTCTATATGTTTTAGTCCGTCCATCTGACTCTGTCTGTATGTCTTTCTGTTTCTGTCTTTGTTGTCTGTCTCTGTCTGTCTGACTGTTTGTTTGTTTGTTTGTCTTTCTGTCCGTCCATCAATGTCTCTCTGTATGTTTATCTCTGTCTGTTTCTGTCCGTCCAACCATCTGTCTCTGTCTGTATGTCATTCTCTTTCTGTCCCTTTGTCTGCCTTTCTGTCCGTCTCACAGTCTGTCTCTGTCTGTCTGTATGTTTATCTCTGTCTGTCCTCTTTTTATTTTTGTCTGTCCATCTGTCTCTGTCTGTATGTCTTTCTGTTTCTGTCCGTTGTCTGTCTCTGTCTGTTTATCTCTTTCTGTCTGTCTTTCTGTCTATTTCTTTCTGTTTCTATCCGTTGTCTGTATCTATGTCTGTCCTTCTGTCTATCCATTTATCTCTGTCTTTATGTCTTTCCGTCTGTCCGTCCATCTGTCCGTCCATCTCTGTCTGTCTGTCTGTCCTTGCATTATTGTACTTTTATTGTACTTTTATTATAATTTTATTGTACTTTAAGAAATGTACATAATTAAGTAATTTGAATTCATTTGAAATATTTATTTATATATAATTTAATATATTTAGACCATAACATAATCAAGTTAAATTAATTTGATACATTTATCATATAAAATTATACATTTATAAAATACAATAAATATTTAAAATATTAAAACTAAATACTAAATATAATTAAATCTATTTTAGAATTTGTTTTAGTTAATATGTTTGTATAATGTTGTTTGTGTTTTATTGAAGGTTTCTGGATGTTCTCGCTGCTCGTAAGGATCCTGCTGGTCTTTCTGGAGAGGTTCTTATCGACGGAGCTCCACAACCTCCGAACTTCAAATGTCTGTCTGGATACGTAGTGCAGGTATAAACCACACAAACACTAATTTACCACATTTCCTTTCTTCTGATCACAGCACATTCTCCTCAACTAAATATGATGTGAGGTATCACTTGTGCTTTCTTCAGGATTCTGTATTCCTCCAGTGATTGTTTAATCTCAAATCGCACCAGAATGTGGCGAGACGATCTGCTTCCTTCCTAAAGGACGTTTACTACACGTGTGTGTTCAGAAATTGCTGAAAATGCTGAAAATCATGCTTTGTGTTTTTTTGCAGGATGACGTGGTCATGGGGACGCTGACCGTTCGCGAGAATCTGCGTTTCTCAGCGGCTTTAAGGCTCCCGAAGTCGATCCGACAACGAGATAAAGATGAGAAGGTGGAGAAGCTTATTCAGGAGCTGGGGTTGAGCAAAGTGGCCGATTCAAGGGTAACGAACCAAACACACCTTCATCTGACTGACTAAATTTGCAATCAACACAGACTTATGTTGATGCATAACTACGATGATAATTATTATACCATAAACAAATATAACTTAGCATTCTTATGAATCAATAAACAGTAATCTCTTTTACTTTTTAAATTGCAAGTGAAGCAGTCAGTGAATTTTACAATATTTAGTCAACTGATTTCCACTTTAATAAATATATATACAGGATAACAAAGACGATCGTAAACGCAGATGCAGCAAAACATCCTTTTTTCTTTTAAATGGTTACACAAAATTCTGTGTGATCTGATGGGAATCATGATGAATTTGAGAAAGTCAGTATTTTAGTTCATTATTGGGTTCAGAGGGCGGGACTTGAATTCAGGGCTGCTCTGATTGGCTGGTTTTACAGGTAGGCACGCAGCTGATTCGTGGCATTTCTGGCGGAGAGAGGAAGAGGACAAACATCGGCATGGAGCTGATCATTGATCCGCCCGTGCTTTTCCTGGACGAACCCACCACCGGCCTGGACGCAAGTACGGCTAACTCTGTCCTCATGCTGCTCAAGAAGTACGTTTGTACACGGGACGTCCCACAAAACCAGACATATTCCACACCTGAACCACAAGAAAGATATTTGCATATGATATTTATTTCTTATTAAATTAAATTACATTTTAAAAATCTTTTGCCTCGTTTTGAGATATACCTACAGCACCGTTGCGTTCTGTGTTTGAACTGTCCCGTGTGTTTAACGTGTGGTTGGATAAGAATGGCGAACAGCGGTCGCACCATCATCCTGTCCATCCATCAGCCGCGGTACTCCATCTACCGGCTGTTTGACAGCCTCACGCTGCTGGTGGGAGGAAGACTGGTGTATCATGGGCCGGCTCAAGATGCCCTGGACTACTTCATGGAGATCGGTATGAAAACATACACATACACACACAAGAACAGACCCCACATCCTGATACTGATCCGTGTGTGTGTGTGTGTCAGGATACACCTGCGAACCTCATAACAACCCTGCTGATTTCTTTCTGGATGTCATCAATGGAGACTCCACCGCCGTCACTCTCAACAAGTTAAACGACAATGAGGGTACGACAGTTTCCCTTGTGTATGATTGTTCTCTTGCAGTATTAAAGCCACTTTGTAATCAACGTAATCAACGTAATCAAATCCTGTTCACTCTAATCAGATCTAAAAAGCTATCCTAAACTATCATTATTTTTTATCATCGTTATTGTTTATGACATTGGTGGCTTTATATCCCTACAAATTAAATCATGGGCACAACTACAATGTTCCCACAGTTATGACGATCTGAATAAATATCATTCCTAATTATGACATTTTAAAGCCATGCACTTTCTGGTATACAGAGGTTTGCCTTTGGGGGAAAGTCGGACCAGTTTAGGGTTATGCCTTTCTGTCTTACTCTGGCACTGAGGATGTTCACCAAGTGTATGGAGCAGTTCTCATTTGTGTGCTTAACGTGTGCTTACCTTACTGTTTACTACCTGGATGACTGGGTCAAACAAGGGAGCTGGTGTAACAGGGAAATTCTTCTCCACCACCTTCAGTCTCTTTGCCTCAAGAGCATCTTAAGTCCTTCTCAGAAAACCAATTTCTTGGGGGTCGCACTCTATTCAATCTCGTTGCAGGCCTGTTTGGCACCTGCTTGTGTTTCCAGTATCCGAGCGTGTTTGGCCTGCTTCAAGCTTGGCCATCATCTCACGGTGGGCATTTGTCGCAGACATCTCGGTCTTGTGGCGGCAGTTTCTCTTGTGCTTCCACTGGGACTGTCATTTTATAATCAGGATGTACAATATGGCAGTGGTGTCTCACATAAACTACCGGGGATGTTCGTGGACACACACTCTGAACAGGCATGTGTGTTGTCTCCACTGGGGTAAAGGTAGGTTCATGTACCGGGTGTTTTTCACCTTGGTCGGGGGACTGGATGCAGAACTGCCAGATGGTGGCAGAGATTTTGAGTCTTTCGGTAAGGCCGAGGTAGACCTCTCTGCATCGCAGGACTTGACTCAGTGTCCCATTTGGTCTTCCCTGTCATACCCGGCGCTTTCACTTTCCCTTGGCCGGATCTGAGATTGTATGCATTTTCCCCAGTCAAATGTATTCCTGTGGTTCTTTGCAGAGTGAAGGAATGTGGGAATGACTACTGTTGTTGGTCATCCAGGACATGGTTATTGGATTTGACTTACCTGGTGTAGCAAACCCAGTGGGATATTCTAATCAGGAGTAGGATTCAGCTGACCAGCTCTCTCTTAGTGCAATGATTTCTGCAAGAGAATTTTGATCCTGGAGCACATCTACTTTGAGGGTTTACATTGCGGCCATTATCAGTCATCTTCGAGGAGTTGTCAGGACCAACTTTTGAGTTGATTCCTGACCAGATTCTTGTCCTGAAGGTGGCACTTTTGTTAGCATTTGCCTCTCTCAAGTGTGTAGGGCAAGGATCCTCAAATCTTGAGCTCAAGAGCCACTTTCCGGCAGAGTTTAGCTCTAATCCTAATCAAACACACCTGAGCATGCTAATCAATGCCTATCAATGTCTTTTGGATCATTAGAAAATCACAGACTTTGATCAGGGTTGGAGCTAAACTCTGCAGCACATTGGACGACCTCCAGGGCAAGATTTAAGGAAGGGGGGAGTAGGGGATCTGCCAGCTCTCTCTGTGAGTGAACCATACATGGAGTTTGACCCGGGCCTTGTCTGAGACCCAGACCTGGTTATGTCCACAAAGTCTTGTCCATGTCATTCTGCTCCCAAGTTGTTGTGCTTCATGACGTCTGTCCTCCTCCCTCTGTTTCTTCTTTGCCCTGTTCAGGCCCTGAAGTTTCTATTGCCTGTGGCGCAAGTCGTCCCAATGCTACATGGGCGGCAGTGGCTCAGTGGTTCATGAAGGTTATCTAAACACCGTAAGGTTGGTGGTTCAATCCCCGGCTCCACCTGACCAAGTGTCGAGGTGTCCTTGAGCAAGACACCTAAACCCAGCTGCTCTCGACGAGCTAGATAGCGCCTTGAATGGCAGACGCCGAAGTCGGTGAATGAATGAGTGTGTGAATGTGAGGCAACTTGTAAAGCGCTTTGGATGGCCATGTGGTTTGTTGAAAGCGCTATATAAATGCAGTCCATTTACCATTTAGTGTGCTTTGGTGACGGCCGCATATAAGATAATGTTTGCGTTCTCCTCCATGCACAGGGTTTCTCATTAAGAGACGCTATCAATATGTATATTCAAGATGCTATCTCTCTCTCTTATGAGGTACATAGACTCCTTTCATCTGTAGGCCTTAGAGCTCACTCTAATAAGAGTGTCGTGTCCTCCCAGGCTCTTTTTAAAGAGGTCCCTTAAGAGGATATTTGTGTAATGGCATTTTTTATCAGGTTTTACAACCTGGATTTGGGTTTGGATCATCACTATGCAGCATCAATACGTAGCATCTCATTCCCTGTTCAGGACACAAGGGTCTTGCATGTAACCTGAGATGTTTTTTGTTTAAGTACATGTGTTTGTGTGTGTCAGACATGGACCAGGAGCGGCTGAGTTCATCTTTAAAGGGCATTGAGGACCATTTGGTGGAGAAATATAAAAACAGCTCCAGCTACAAACAGACCAAAAGCGAGCTGGAGCGAATCGTTCAAGGACAGGACTACAGTACTCGACCCAAATCCAGAACCATCACCTACAGCACGTCCTTCTTCCATCAGTTCAACTGGGTTCTCAAGAGAACCTTCAGGAACCTCATGCTGAACCCACAGACCTCATTCGCTCAGGTCAGTGCCACCGTCAACATCAGGCATCCTTAGATCTTTTTATCAGCATTTGAGCTGAGATATTTAACTGTCCCTTTGATATTTTAAGACAGTATTTCAGTAATTTAACAACACATAATGTTTTTTTAGTTTATTAGAATAATAGTTTTTATTATTATTTTAAATTATTTTTATTTTTATATTTTTAAATTTTAGATGTCTTTTTTTTTTTTTTTTGTATATATATTTTTATTTCAAGGACAAATGCTATTGCATATACAAATTGTATTTTTTTTTTTTTTTTACATTTTCAATCCCTCCCCAACCAACCCAGAACAATCTGCCTTACATGATATTCATTAGTAGTAATAGTTCAAAAGATGATGAAAATAATGATAATAATGATACAATAATGAAATAAATTAAGATAATAAAATTATGCCACAGTTAGACATTGGCAATGTTAATAAAAAATATATTAAAAAAAAAAAAAAATAAAAAATAAAAAAAAAAAAAAAAAAAGAGAAAAACAGCTGGACACCACAATCAAAAGTGCAAACCATGATCCAACAATAAACACAAGCCCTATATATTTACACATGTAAATACCTGGAGAAACACCTGAAGCACTTATGCCGAAGCATCAAAGACCATGAGTTTGTCAAAAAAAAAAAAAAAAAAAAAAAAAAAAAATTATTATACAAAGGTAAATCCCACTACTCCCCAGGAAGAACATTTATGGCAGAGAAATAGGATAATAAGGGTTGCCAGACATATGAAAATTTATGGGAACGTCTAATTGAATATTTAATCTTTTCCAAATGTAGGTATAACATCAGATCCTGAAGCCAATGCGATGCTTTAGGTGGGTTTGCAGATTTCCAATGTAATAACACCCGTCTGCGAGCCAATAAGGATGCAAAAGCAATAATGTTTAGTTGTCTTCGAGTCAGATTCGATTCATCAGTTGGAGCACCAAATATAGCAAATTCAGCACAAGGCTTCAGTTGTACGTTACATATTTGAGAGAGTGTATCAAATATGGTTGACCAGTAGACAGTGAGTGTAGGGCACGTCCAAAACATGTGAGTCAAATCAGCTTCTTCAGTGTGACATCTTATACAGGTCTTATCAAAAGTAGGATTAAAAGAAGCAATCCTTACCCTGCTTAGGTGCACACGGTGCAAAACCTTAAACTGTATAAGACTCAATCGGGCACAAGAGGTACTACCATTCACTCTATGGAGGGCATTGCTCCAGAACTCCTCTGAGAATACTGTTCCGATCTCTTTTTCCCATCCACTTTTAACTTTGTCTGTTCCTACATTTTTTAAGGACAGGAAAATTGTATATATTCTTGAAATAAAACCTTGTAAATGGAGGGGAGCTTCAAACAGAGAGTCTGCAGGAGACTTAGATGGAATATGTGGAAATGATGGGCTTTGGGCATTCACAAAATGTCGAATCTGAAAATAACGAAAAAGGTCAGCTTGATTAAGATTGAATTTGGAACGCAAATCGTTAAAACTAGCAAAAAGACCGTCAATATAAAGATCACCAAATTGAGCAATGCCCTTATCTTGCCATTGTTTAAATGCAGAGTCTAGTTTGGCAGGGAGGAGATTTTAGATGTCTGTTTATGTCTATATATATATATATATATATATATATATTTTCTATTTGTATTTTTAGTTCAGTAAATTAAAACTTGCCTTGGCAACTGAAATAAAGTAAGTATAATTTTTTAAATATATTTTATTTCAGGTATTTTATTTCAAGTAACTTTTTCAAAGGTTTTAGTGAAATATAATTCAGGTAATTTAGTGAAATATAACCGTGGTTAATGTTATCATAACTTGCAGGTAAACAAACAATTGAATCTTTTTTCGTTTTTATTGTTTTATTTTTATTATTTTTATTTCAAAATGATTTATTTAGATGTTTTCTGTTTTTATTTTAATGTTAGTTAAAAGTTTAGTTGTTTTGTTGTTTTTGTCAGGTATTTTATTTTTGTTATTTAAATGTCTATTTTTAAATGAATTTTAATTTAATTAGTCGTAGTTATTTTTATACTATGACTAAATGAAAACTATAAGTTTCCTTGGCAGCTGACTAAAATAAAATCTTTTTTTTAAGTAAAATGATTGTATATTAAGTAACATGTTTTTTTTTTTTTAGTGAAATATAATAGTTCATGCATGTAAACATAAAATATTTCTTTTTTTTCAATAGATGCTTTATTTTTATTTTTTCATTTCAAAATGATTTATGTTAATTTTTCATTAGCATTTTATTCATTATTTGATTTTCGTCAACTATGAACTATGAACAGTTTGATTAACTGAATATTCAAAATATATTTTGCTGAGAAATAAAAAAATAGAAATATTTTATTTATATTTCTTCTTTTTTGTCATTAAACATAATATATGTGAAAAGAAAATATAGATTTATTTTATATATTAATAAATGTTAAAAGAAAATAAAGATTAATTTTGATTTGGGTTGATATTATTTCTATATTAATCTGAGATTATCTTGTTCCTCCAGATCGGGGTGATGATTTTCCTGGCTCTGATTGTTGGAGTCATATTTTTTGGAGTGAAGGATAATTCGAGCGGCATTCAAAACAGGTATGAAAACACATTCATAAAGTTCTGTAAGTATTTCAGTATTTCGGTGATAATATTTGCAATCATTTCTGCATGAATTACAAGTGATAATATCTGATGATCAAAAGAGATCTTTTCAGGCCTGCTGTTTTCAAATCTAATTTACAGAGTAAAATTGTATTGCAACTTAATATACTTTGTGTCTCATACATTTTGAAAAACTCCCTTTAGTTGCCCTCTAACAGTAGTGTGTGTTTCAGGATAGGTGTGCTCTTCTTCATCACTGTCAATCAGTGCTTCAGCTCCGTTTCCTCAGCTGAACTCTTCATCGCAGAGAGGAATCTGTTTGTGTGAGTAAACACACACACACTAGAGTAGACAAATGAGAACTAGCTCTTCCTTAAAAAAAAAGTTTAAATAACTTATGCAAGTAAACAAATGTAGAGTATTTTGTTGGTGGGAGTATTTGTAGTTTTTATACACATCTATTTATTTGATTTATTAATATTTGTCAAATATTTGGTGAAATATAATTCCTCTGGTGATCACATGACATGCAGGTAAAAAAATTGAATAATCTTAAAATTTTTGTTTTGTTGTTTAAAAATAGGATTTTTTGCATTGTTCTAAAAGTACAGAAAAACTAAATGTAAATAAAAAGTCAATTTTCTTTTCAAAGGTTTCAATATAAAACTGTGTGACAATCAAAGCCATCGATCTAAACAAGTTGTGCTCCAAATTTGAAGTTGACATCGCGAAAAATGTTACAGTATTAGATTTTGTTTGTGAGGAGTACCAAACATTGTCACTAGTTTCGCTTCTAATTCATCCCCTGTAATGTGGTGATTTTTGACTGTGAACAGTACAAGTGTGACTTTTATTTTCAGGTCCATTTAACCCTTTAGAATCATCAATTTTTATTTATTTATTTTTTTCCATATATAAAGTCCCAAAACCTTTACCAAGTTTTGTACTATTCGAATTAAGTCAAAAATGGATAAAGAGCCATTTTTGAGAGGGTTAAGAAGTAATCTGTGATGACTTTTAAGAAGATTTGTTTAAAGATTTAGATTTCTTAAGTTTTGTTTTAAAAACTATTTTTGGGGAATACAAAATAGAGAGTTGGACTTATAACCCAAAGGTCTTGAGTAGGGCTGCAACTAACAATTATTTAAATAATTGATTTTAGTTGGCCGATTATTTTTTTTCCCGGTTAATCGGATTAAAAACGTAATTTTTTTTTTTTTTTTTTTTGACAAAACACTATTCCACATCCTGCCCAATACTGCCCGTCAAACAAACGTGCCAACTGAATGTTAGGCAAACATCCTGAACATATCTCTATGCTATACATTGTGTGTAAATGAGTTCTAAAGCACGGTTTAAACAGCCAAATGGACAAAATACAGGGTTCAGTTACACTCTGTTATCCCTTTAGCATTAAATACTCGGAATACATAAATATGTAAAATACATAAAATACCCCAAGAATACTTTGATTACACGTTGACTTTTAAACTTAAATGTAACGTCCAATAACAGACATATCAATTAAATGAAGTTCAGTGAATTCTGAAGTTTAATGCAGACAGTCAGGACAAAATAGAAACATTATTGAATATATAACTTTAACAGAATAGGATAATACCGTAAAATGCAGATTAGTCACTGAGGACACATCTCACTCGTTAAACGTTGCACGCATCTGTTGAAAAAGCCTGTTAAACAATACGCTAATGCATTAGCTTGAGTTTAAAATAACGTTTATAAAACGGATAGTTCCGGTTCTTGATTCTGATTGGTTGAGTTGCGTTTGAAGCTGTCACTCTACAAACATCCACCTTTGTTTACGTCTGTGTGTTGCTCGGCAACCAGTTTGTTGCGACCACAACTGTTACTAAGGAACTACATTGTTTGGCGGAAGAATTTTATTATCATTACACCTTATTTGCTCTGTTGTGCCATTCTTGGTGATTGATTGTAATTTGAATATTTGCTTGATTGATGATGTCGTGGTGGTGGGCGTGTCCTCAGGCACGAGTACATCAGTGGGTACTACAGAGTATCGGTGTACTTCCTGTCTAAGATCCTGTCTGACATCCTGACTCTGCGCACTATCCCGGCCATCATCTTCAGCTGCGTGGCGTACTGGATGATCGGTGAGACGCACGCCGTCATCGCATCATTCATGTCCTTCTGATATCAGACGTGTGGTTAGATGCGTTTGTGTTTGCTGTGCAGGACTGAAGGCGTCTGCCGAGGCGTTCTTCCTCTTCCTGTTCTCCATCATTCTGGTGTCGTACACATCCACGTCCATGACTCTGGCCATCTCTGCTGATCAGACGGTGGTGGCCATCGCTAACATCTTCATGACCATCAGCTTTGTCTTTATGATGGTAAAGAGACACACACACACAGGTTTAAACATGGATAATAAATCAGTGTATACCACATGAGGCTGTGAGTGTACCATGGTAAGGGGCATTTATGCATTTATATATAAGTATTTGCAATAACTGCAAAGACAATTATTATTTATTATTGATTTAGATTTAATCTCTCCCTCATCTCACTAATGCTGAAAAGAGAAAACCAAAAGGTGAGGGAATGGGAAGTTTATTAAAGGATATTAGTTAGTTAATTTCGAAGTTATATGTAATTTTTAAAACAAGTAAAAAAAATGCTAATAATTAAAAAAAGTAAGTATGCTGAATAATGACTGCATAAATAAAGTAAATATATTTTATATTCTAGTTTTTCAGAAATTATATATGAAAATAATCTAAAATGAATCGTGATTAATCGCATACAAAAAAGTATGTGTGTGTACTCTGTATATTTATTTAGAATTATATAATAAAAATATATTAAATTAGACATAAAAATAACTGTAACTAAAAAAAAGTCTTGGTAATTGGTTGCCTTTTTCTCATTTTATGAGGTTTAAACGTGGTGCCTCTGAATTGAGTACCAAGTGTTCAAGACCCAATATTTTAGCATTTCATCTTCATACCATGTCAAGTAAAAAACATGTAAATCAAGTTTCCGTTTCCGATTAATGAGCGAACGAATAAATATTGAGCGAAATTTGTTGAAGAGTTCGCCAAAGTTGAAGTAAGGTTGGCTATATCTCTGCATCAGTTTATTTTAGTCCAAACTTGGTGAGTGTTATATTAACCGTAACCTGCGGGAACCCTTACAGTTTCGGCACAGCACCACCTAGTGGTCTGGAGACATGGAAAACTTATTATTATTGCTCATAACTTCTGAACTGTTTGGCCAAACATCACAAGACTGGTGTCTCTACAGCACGCCGAGTCAAATGTGTGTTGGCCTTTTTGAAACTTGACATATTTGCTATATTTTATGAATGTATTGGCGTATCATTTCAAAACTCGGTATGCGTCTCCAGCACCAAAGGTTTTGTGGCACTGCCAAATCGTGGGCAGAAATTATAATGAAGTAAAAAAAACATCAATTCAATTTAACAGATGAAAAGGTTTTCATTTCTGCATGCATTTTATATGTAAATGTGTGTATTTAGAATTGCATGTAAATATTTGAGTGTGATGAACAGTTGCTATCATGCAACGTGATAGGATGTTAAGTAAAGATCACGTTCCAGTGCTGTTTTCTGTAATATTTATTCCTAATTCTCCCTGTGATCTTCAGATCTTCTCAGGGCTGCTGGTGAATCTCCCCAGTGTTGTTAACTGGTTAAACTGGTTGAAGTATCTCAGTATTCCTCGTTATGGTCTCGCTGTGAGTCTTTTAATTTCTTCTTTCATCTTCTGAAATGAGAAGACTTCAAATGTGACTTACTGTCGGTGATGTTAAATGATAAAACAATGTTTATTTATGGCTGATGCAGGCTTTGGAAATCAATGAGTTCATCGGCCTCACCTTCTGTGACAAGAGGAACACGAGCGGTGTAGAAACTCTAGTGTGAGTATCGATCTGAAAGTTAAATCATCAAACACATGTTATATGATATGCTAAAGTACTTTTGATAATGTTTCTCATTGCAGCTGTTCGACAGGCGAGGACTTTCTGAGCGATCAGGGCATCGATTACTCAACCTGGGGTTTGTGGCAGAATCATTTAGCTCTGGGAATCATGACCTTCATCTTCCTCATCATCGCTTACCTCAAGCTGCGCTTCATCAAGAAATTCACCTGAACACAAGCTCGTGATCTTCCTCACACACTCCGACAACATCCACCAAACTCCGCTCAAACACCATCCAATGCTGAAGGACATCAAACACACAGAAATATGTTTTTATTATGTTCAGAATATTTAACTTTTTTTTCCTCTTAACAGATTATTCAGTCACAGTACAGTAAATAAATATGGAAATTTGGAGTTACTCCAGTTTGACACCTTTTAGTTGGGTTTGTTTGCTTGTATATGTTTTTTTTTTCATTTACATAAGTCTCTGGGGTGTATTTGTAGCAATTGCAAAAAATACATTGTATGGGTCAAAACTATACATTTTTCTTTTATGTCAAAAATCATTAGGATATTAAGTGAAGATTGTGTTCCATGAATATATTTTGTAAGTTTCCTACCATAAATATATCAAAACTTAATTTTTGATTAGTGATATGCATTGCTAAGAATTAATTAGAACAACTTTAAAGATGATTTTCTCAATATTTACATTTTTTTTTGCACCGTCAGATTTCAAATATTGAATCACACATCAATGGAAAGATTATTTATTCAGATTTCATTTGATTTTAAAATCTCAATTTCGAAAAATCAACCCTTATGACTGTGTTTTTGGTCCTGGGTCACATATTTTGTTATTTATTTTGTAATTTGTTTTAACACAGCAATTTTTAATAAAAACTCATGCTCTTATTATTTGAAGCAAAACTCTTGTTTTTTTTTTTTTCGTTTAATTTTCAGTTCCTGTGATGCTCATTATCAGAAACACACCTGCACTCAATCAGTTAAACCAAATTAAAAAATAAAATTATTGTTTTGAAGCTACTTTATCATCCATGAGATTTTAACTGGTGACGTACAGATTTTCACAATTTAAAGATTACAATCAATGCATACAAACAGATAAAGATGATACAAATTAATAACTTTTATAATATAAGTTACAGTGTCTTTTAACAAATCAAACATCAATGCAATCATTATAGCCTTGTTGCTGACATTTCTTTAAAAAACAAGTGTTTTAATTTATTTAAAAAATGTAGTATCTTATATCTTTTTTATTTTAAAAAGTTTTGTGTTAGGAAAACGTGTTTTTTATATATTTATATACTTTTATATTCTACAGCAATCGGAGACTTTTCAGTCATTTGAATAAATACACAAAACATAAAAACACAGTTACACTGTTCAAAAGAATGTGAGATTAAACTGTTTGTCATATTTTTCATATTTTCACCACCAGATGTCGCCTATATATTTTTTGATTCGATTCCAACTTGAAGTGTGTAAGTTCCCTGTTTACAGCATATTACTGTATATGTTATAATATATTATCTGTTTTCCACAAAAAGCAGCATGTTATGAACATGATAGTTTTCATACTATGTCTAGCTATCATCTCAGCAATAAAAAATACATTTTATTGCATAGTTAATTTAATGCAAATTTATTTCCATCTAAAAAACTGACTCAAAAGAAAGCGCATCGCATCTTAAGCCTATAAACTCAAAACACACACACACACACACACACACACACACACACACACAGCTGTTGTGCGTTTAAACTAGCAGCTGTTCACAACCGGTCACGTGACTCCTTGTTAATGTTATTGTATAGCCTAATGTTAATAATGTTAAACTGATACCTTATACAAAACACTTATACAATTACAGGAAATTAAACCTGCGGTTAATAAGTGTGTGTGTGTGTGTGAGTGTGTGTTTACAGCTGTTTACTTTGGCTGTACCACCATATTGTGACCAGATGTGAGCTAAATGTGACAAAACCTGTCTTTCATGACGTCCTCTAATGTAAAATGATGTATAAATAAAGATTGTGTTAATTTCTAGTCATTATAACTATGTAAAAAAAAAAAAAAAAAAAATCCTAGTGTTTTTTTTAGATACACTGTAAAAATATTGTAATTGTAAAAAAAAAAAAAAAAAAAAAAACAGTAAAAACGCTCTTTGGTTACAGTAAATTGCCGTTTTCTGTAATTAATCTAATGGGACGTTTAATTTAATTTTACTGTGAAATATTGTTAAATACACGGCTTTTGGAAGTGAAAATACAAGTTATCTCATAATACTGCTTTCATATGCTCACGTTCAGCCACTGATGTACAATACTGATCAAGTCCAGTCAGACACGCATCGATTCAACACATACTAAACTTCTTTTTTAAGCGGCGTATGTGACAAAAATTCATGTAAAGCAGGTTTGGTCGACATACAGTGACTTTTAGGAGAGCTTATAAAATGCTATTTATATTAATACACATATTGGCAGTTGTTTTAATTTGGGATCACCTGAAGTGTCGGCCAATCAAAGGTCATCTCCTCCAGGCAGCCAATCAGAAGGCTCTGTTTCACATCAAAGGGTCTTCGGGATGTGACTGGGCCGATCGCACGTCTGAACTGCTGCCAAACGCTGGAGGTTTATCACAGAGAACAGGTGTTGATGAACTGCGCTGATGGAACAATTAACATATAAAATCACATTTACCCAGCATTCCTGCAGAAGAATGAAGGGAAAACAGGCCGGGAATCTCACATGCGTCTCATCATGGGTTTCAGAAGAGATCTCAACAAGGTCTTTGGGATGGACGTTGATATCTCACAAACAGAGAAAAGATCTTTTAGCTGAAAAAAGACAAAATTCAGAATTTATTTAGCATTTTTTTCAGAAATGCAAGATAAAGAAAGGACAGAACTGCAAGATATAGACAATAAAAGCCAGAATGCAAAAGTTGATTTCTTACAATCCTCAAAAAAGCAAGAAAATGCAACATATAAACTTGCAGCTTGAAAAAAAAAAGAAAAAAATATGTAAGATTAAAAAAAAAAAATCACAAATTTATTTTTAATAAATTATTCCATAGTCCTAAAAAAAGAATTCTGAGGTTATATCTTTAATTTTGAATATTTAGATATAAATTCAGAATTTTGTGATTTAAACGTGACATTTAAAAAAAAAAAAAACCTGAAGAATTTTAAAGAGAATTGTGAGATAAATGATTACAAAAAGTCAGAATCATAGGATGTAAACTCAGAATTCTGGGGGGAAGAAATAAAGAGAAATAAACTGAATATTCAGAAAGAAAAAAAGTCAGAGAAATGCAAATAATATAAGAGGTTGCAATTACCTTTAAAAAAAAACAAAAAAACAACAACATTGTTTTTATTCTGTGGCAGAAACTAATTCAGAATTTGGATACAAAGTCACCAAGATATTAAAATCTAGAATTAAAACGTCTAAATATGAATAAAACATTTCTCATCAAATTATTTAAGCTGCAATGAGTAGAGCTATTCATTTAATAGCTCCATTATTCTGAGATAAGAAATTAGAAATCATAAAAATGCAAAATGAAAGGATTTATTTAAGTTTGTTTTTCCCTCCATGGACTAACCTGATATATCAGACTGATGTTCATTCATCCAGACAAGCGTGACACATTGTAGCAGACGCTGACCTTCGATTCACATTACCATCTGCAAAAATGATCTGCTAAATATATCCAGACATTTAAAGAAGAAGAGTCGAGTCATCAGGACTGCATGAAACATAACCTTTAATGTGATCATATACCTCTCAACATCAGTACAAAGTCATTCGCTCATTTTAGCACAACAAAAGTTTTACAAAAACCACGGAAGAGAAAAACAGAGGAATGTTTTCATCAAAGCAGCTCACAAGTTTCCTTCCTGCTGACCGCGGATCAGTCTCTGTATGACAGGAATCTGATCTCAAATCAGGCTTTTGGAAACCAGATCAAACACTTCAACGGTGCGATCACACTAGATTCACATCAATACACGTTAAAAAGCATGCATACACTGTAAAAAATTGTCCTGTAAATTAACGGTAGTATACTGGCAGCAGGGTTTCCAGCAGTGTACCGTAATTTTACAGTTTTATTACCGTTTTCTGAATTACGGCTTTTTTGTAAATTAACGGTAATATACTGGCAGCAGGGTTTCCAGCTGTGTACCGTTATTTTACAGTTTCCAGAATTACAGCTTTTCTGTAAATTAACGGTAATATACTGGCAGCAGGGTTTCCAGCTGTGTACCGTTATTTTACAGTTTTCTGAATTACAGCTTTTTTTGTAAATTAACAGTAATATACTGGCAGCAAGGTTTCCAGCGGTGTACCGTAATTTTTCAGGATCATTACTGTATTCTAGTTTTTTTTTTTTTCTAAACCGTAGAACTGGCAATTTTGCCAATCATTAACTTTATTAAAAATATCTGTATTTTAACAAATTCACAAACTGGCATTTCATTTATACTAAAAAGTGGCAGCAAATAGACAGAAAAGAGAAGACCAAGGGGGTATTTCTTATAGAACACTATTTATTTAAGTGCCCAACCAATAATTCAAATGCTTTCTCCAAAAAAAATAAGCAATCAAAATGGAAGAGTCAGTCTTTGTATGTGTTAGAGAAAGATGAAATGAAGAGAGAAGAAAATTAACCAATTTACAAAACAGACAATGTGCAAAATGAACCCTGCAGAAGTCTGTGGACATATTTAAACAAATTTAAGTTGACCATATAAAACACAAAACAAGCAGCCATTTTAGGTCTAGCTTTGTGCTATGAGTATGACAATGCATGGGCATGGGCTTGGAGTGTACGTTCCCCTAAAAACAGCCTTTAAGAAATGGCAAACAACTTCTGAACAAGAATCTTATTTTGGTGTAATAAGTCAAAACCTGGCAAGGATTTGTAGAACAGTCCAAGAACGTTTCAGAAGCATAAAACTGTCACCAACTCTGATGCAAGTGTAGCCAGGGAGGGGTGTAGTCTGAAACATAAACATTGAGAAAAATCCTTTTAAAGTTAAAATAACTTTAGAATTTTTTAGAATTTTAATAGAACGTAACAAAAAACATGTATACTGCATAATAATATAAAACATTTCAGAAGCTTAGGACCCCACGATTTCCACGATGTGAAAAACATGGAGGCAATCACGGAATCAAATCATGAAAACGGAATTAGGCAAATAATGTGGATTGTCACAGAATTTGTCACATTTGTGATGAATACAATAAAATAGTGTTGTACACTAACTGAAATCACGATGTGGATTAGTGTATTAATTAATAAAAGTTGCAATACTATGTTAGAAGTTGTACTTATAATTTTTGTAAAGTTATCCAAAGGATTAATTAGCTAATCAAAAAAGGGAACACTAGATTAAAGGGGGGGGGGGGGGGGGGTTGAAATGCTATTTCATGCATACTGAAGTTTTTTTACACTGTTAAAGAGTTGGATTCCCATGCTAAACATCGACAAAGTTTCAAAAATTAAGTTGTACGTTTGAACGTTTGTACGTTTGAAGGAGTATTTTTGTTCCTTCCGGTTTGTCACAAGTTTCGGAAAGTTTTTTTCGAGTATGGCTCTGTGTGACGTTAGATGGAGCAGAATTTCCTTATATGGGTCCTAAGGGCACTTCTGCCGGAAGAGCGCGTGCTCACGTATATCGAGGCTGAGCACAGACATTCCCTGATCAGAGCGAGAGCGTCACAAAATGTCACAAAAGTGTCTTTTTAGTTGCCAGGGCAAGACAACCCTGCACAGATTACCAAAGAAAAAACAGCATTAAGGGACCAGTGGATGGAGTTTATTTTTACAGAGCATCAACGGAGTTGTGCAAGTGTTTTTGTTTGTTCCCTGCATTTCGAAGATGCTTGTTTTACAAACAAGGCCCAGTTTGACGCCGGATTTGCGTATCGTTTATTTCTTAAGGATGATGCAATCCCAACGAAAAAGGGTCACGATCGTGTGTTGGAACCGCAGACGGTGAGTAAAACTGCTTAAAATATCTCTGCCTCCTTGTTAGTGTGTCCGCCTCCCATGCCGAGACCCGGGTTCGAGCCCCGCTCGGAGCGAGTCGTTGCTGCTGCTGCTCTCGTTCAGTTTCAGCCTCAGGATCTGATTCTGGATCATAAATAAACGGCTGAATCTGACTGTTAACCATGGTTTGTTTTGGATGATGTTTTTTTTTCCTCACGCTAATGTCACAACTTCCAAACGCTCTCAATGCAAAAGCCTACTGGCTAGTGATTCTTTAGCTCCACCCACACGTCACATTAGTTTACAGAAAAGATAATCAATAGCTGCAGCTCTATCCCACATACACAAAAAAAAAAAAAATCAAGTGTCTTCACATCAATCCTTCAAAATAAAGGTTCGGTCTAATGTGATGTGATTGTGACGGAAATATATCACTTTTGTACAGTAGAATATGTCATTTTCAAAGTAATATAATAATACATAAGAATTATAGTAATAAAAATAATAATAATCATTAAAAATGATGTTTAAGGAATAATTACACAATTGTTATTCCATGTTTTAATTGTAACAGGAATAAAAATGGAATTTGAGAATAAAACGTATTTCTAAAATGTATTTTAACCATTAAGATGTAATTTGAAAAAGTTAAAACAAAACAAAAAAAATCATAAAACATATTTACTTAATTTCTTCGTGAGTGTTAAGTTAAATATTAAGCAGACTTTGAGCAACATTAGTGGACCAACTAAACTGATTAATAGTGTGCATGTACTCAAAAAAAAAAAAAAAAAAAAAAAAAATTCATGGTTTTAATAAAATCATTATATTATTTCAACCTCAAATTTTTTTGTGTGTTTGGATAGTTTTTGTGTAACCTGGGACTGAACAGTCGCAACAACATAGGGGTTGTAATGAGTGCGGACTGTATCCTCTTCAGGGTAGTTCTCAGTGCCACTGACGACTTTTTTTTGGGTCAAATATAGGTTTGTGGATTTTATTTATAAAACCGTTTCTTTGCTGTAAATTATTTTATTTTATGTAATGCAAACTACAGGGACGCAACGTTAGTAACCAAAATGAGTCACACCAGTCTTTTTCAACTGACTACTTTTAAATGTTGATTTTTTTTTTTTGTTAAACAAGTTTAAATGTGAGAAATATTCTGTGTGTGTAAACTGTGAAATCAGTTGTATTAAGAACTGTATTTAATGAAAATGTATGTGTAACTTCACTTGCCTAGATGAAGTCCCATTTGAAGTCCATTCAATTTTTTTGTAGAGTGGCAACCTTTGGATTGACTGTAGTGGACTTCTTATTCACCACCTTCCCCGTCTTCTTGGAGACTACCTTGCCTCGGCAGGTCTTTGAGCATCTTTCTGGGTTTATTCCATAGAATCATCTAAGGAAAGTTGCATTACACATTACCGAAGTGTATAATAACCATTTTTCAAAATTCTGATTAATTAATTTGGTTTAGAATTTAGATTAATTTTGTAAAACTTTATAATAAGTATAAAGTAATAAAGCACTTATAAATCATTTGCAAACGATCTATATATATATTCTGACTCGTTTGGATTTAATGTGGATCTACATGCCTTTCTCCTATTTTCTCCGTGTCTGGCATGCGAATAAAACCACATTTGATAGTGTTTCAGATGATGAACTGAAAAAACTGAAATGGAAGAACACAAGTAGAACACAGGAGAAAGGTTGAGGTAACTAGTTTGCAAATAATTTATTACTTTACTACTGTATACTTATTATAAAGTGTTACCACAGATTCTAAGAGAGTGATTAAAACATACGCAAAAAGGAAAACACTTACCTTTGAAAAAAACTCTAACGTGCAACAAGCCGCCTCTTGATACTGCAGGTTGAAGATGTAGTGCACAGCAAACACTTGCAACTGCAGTCAAAAATGTTGACTGGACACTCACAAAAAAAAAAGAAAAAAAAGAAGCAATTTTAATAATTGTGCACAACAGCAATGTTAACAATTTTATATCTCAGCCATCAGTAAATGTTTCTTCTTCATCATGTGCAATGACACACTAACCCAGCAAAATCAGATGAGGATTGGCAGGTAGATTGAGTGTCTTCTCAACCTCAGATGCAGATGCTGCAACCTGTAGAGAACACACAATACACAAATAATAATATTACATAATATAATGTGGTGAAGTGGAAAGAAGAAAATTAAATACTTACATCTGCATGTGAAACCAGTCCACCTTCATGTTCCTGGAAGTGGGACATTAACGTTAGAATCTTGACAAGCAGGTGTACCATATCTTTGTTCTCATCCTGGGACATCCTCCAACTTTTCATTAAAAACACTTAAAAATATTCTGTCTACTGCTCTCTCCTCTTCCTCTCTCTCTAACTCTCTCTCTCTCTCACACACACACACACACACACACTCACTCACTCTCTCTCTCACACACACACTCTCTCTCTCTCTCACACACACACTCTCACACACACACACAAAACTGTATTTGAGGCTGAGGAACAAGTTAGAATGTAAGTGAATGAAGTAACGTTTCCTCTGTGATATAGAGATTTGTGCCAATAAATCCAGTGCAAAATTAAAATTAAAATGTGCTCACATACAAAGCCCACTTTATTAATAATAAGTTCGAATATATTTAGATTACACTCTAACTAGTTTTAGATACGACTTATATTGAAAGACTAATGTGTCACTCCGAAAAAAACAAACGTTTCTCACCATAACGTTAACGCTACTCTTTCCATCTATCAAGTCAAGTGCTCATGCAAAAGGCGATGAGTTTATGCTTCCTAAGTAAAATTAAGTTTACAGGCCTATTTTCGATTTCCCAATATATAAGGATAATATATAAGTTACCAACTTTATACGCACCTAACTTAGCAACATTAATGCAAATAAAACAAATCCTCCATTTTAAACTACACTGGGTTGGCGCCAATGCAAAATGTAAATATAATTGTGCAAATAAGTGTTTCAGAAAATCAGGAAAACACACTTACTTCATATCCTCGTTATCTGCAATCTGTAATCGAGATTATATTTGAGATAATATCCGTTTTATTCACAGAGACTTTTCTCTGGTATCAGACGCTAACCGTTGCTCCCCTCCCCCACCGATCACGTGCTCATCTTGTGGCCAAATATGTTCAATTCATATCCAATTAAATAATCAGCGAACGCAAGTATTTTATATTTAACTATTTACAAGTTTAACATTTACAGGATTTTACACCAGGAAAAAAAACCCGATGCAAATCCTTCACAAACACACTCATAAACACTTAACTTTCAGGAGAAATTTGTAAAAATTGCATACATGCTAGTTCACCGTCTTGGCAAGATTTGTCAAAGGTAAATTCAAATATTGTGCCCACATTAAAAAAAACGCTGCAGTTTAAGATAAAAATGTATTCAGACTTTGATCTGCTTACCTGTAAATGAGCCTCAACTTGAGATGAAATCCATAAAACTTTGACTGAAACCATGCTCCTCCATGCGTCAGCTAGCCTTTGGTTCCCCCTCTCCCACCGATCACGTGTGCATTTACGGTAAGACACCGTAATTTTAGAAAACAGTTCAGTACTGTATATTTACGCTGTTAATATGCTGTAAATTTACAGAAATTTTTTACAGTGTACTGAAATATAAACATTGGAATAGTTAATATTAATCTATATTAATATAAAAAAATATTATTATTATTATTATTCGAAAAGCATTGAAATTAGAAGTCAGTATGCATGACATTGTATCGTGTTGCTTATATACAGTACAGACCAAAAGTTTGGAAACATTACTATTTTTAATGTTTTTGAAATAAGTTTCTTCTGCTCATCAAGCCTGCATTTATTCGATCAAAAATACAGAAAAAAAAACAGTGATATTGTGAAATATTATTACAACTTAAAATAATAGTTTTCTATTTGTCACATGTAACATCAGTCGATCACATGATCATTTAGAAATCATTCTAAAATTCTGATTTATTATGAGTGTTGGAAACAGTTCTGCTGTCTAATATATTTGATGAAGAAAAGGTTAAAAAGAACTGCATTTTTTCAAAATAAAAAATTATAATAATATATATTCTAATAATATATTTTCTTTACGATCACTTTTTATCAATTTAACACATCCTTGCTGAATAAAAGTATTGATGTTGTTTAAAAAAAAAGAAAGAAAAAAAAATGACTGACCCCAAATTACTGACCCGTAGTGTATATTGTTATTACAAAATATTTACATTTTAAAAACATAGCTTCTTTTTTTTTTTCATCAAAGTATCCTAAAAAAGTGTCACATGTTCTGAAAAAATATTAAGCATCAGAACTGTTTCCAACTTTGATAATGAATCATCATATTAGAATGACATCTAAAGGATCAAGTGATAATGATCCTAAAAATTCAGCTTTGCATCACAGAAATAAATGATAATTTAAAGTATAATAAATGTAAAAACAATTATTTTAAATTGTAATAATATTTCACAATATTACTGTTTTTCTGTATTTTTGATCAAATAAATGCAGGCTTGATGAACAGAAGAAACTTATTTCAAAAACATAAAAAATAGTAATGTTTTCAAACTTTTGGTCTGTACTGTATATATATATAGCAAAAATGTATGCAAAAAAGGTGCATACCTAAAATCTAGTGTGACCGTCCCCACTGAGAGAAAACGAAGGCTACAGCAACCGAACGAACCTCCCGTCGACCCAAATTATTTCACTTGTTTCTATTTTCCATTTCCTGTGTAACAAATACTTTATTTAGACTTAAAATTATATTTTCAACCAGACCGTAGCATTGTCCATTGAGAAGCACAGTCAGAAAACAAACAGCTCATGTAAAGATTCAGTCTTACATCCACAAGACCTGCACATTTACAACCGAGCCATAAACACTAGCAGCTGCCAAATGTAGAAAAAAACGATTTCACTGTAATTAAAATAATCTCTATTTACACGCATAAATACGTCCTGCTGTAGGAGACACTGAGATACACTTTATTTTTGACCGTAAAGCTTTTGACCATGCAATGCTCAAATTTCCTGCACTTTCGTGACCACAAATTACCCAGAATCCCTCCATGTTCTGTGACTGTGGGTTATAATATTACATAAATCCAACTATAACTACATATATATATATACACACTCATTTATTTAAGGCTGATCTACAGGCCAAATACTACAAGGTAGTTGATGAACATATGCACAAACTGAAGTATATGTAATCAAAAATACATATTCCGACTGTATTTACACATACATGTGTCTGTCAAATACTGATGAGTTTGTATCCCTGGACTGCGCACTATGATGCATTTACAAATAAAATGATCAAAAGGTGGTTACCATGGAGGGACTAGATTGCTCTTTTAATTTAAAGTGAAATTTTACCCACTCAGTATGTGTTTAGCGGCAAAATAAACGTTAACAATTTTAAGTTAAAATGTAGTCATAAAACCTTGCATTAAAGTTCTGCCTGACTATTATTAAATATGTATTTTACTACTTACTACAAGCATATTCATCTTCAGCTGTCCATAGCTTGTTTAAGGGGACGTCTGAAATATTTTATTTTTATTTATTTATAAGGAAAAAAAGCTTAAACAGTCACAGTTTTATTCTTTTACGACCACAACCTCAACTTGCCCAGCAGCGTTAGTCGCTCCCTGAATCGAAGGGATGTTGGGTGTTCGATACTGCTACTGAAGAGCCACCTTCAAGCTAAATTTATCTTCAACGCAACTGCATGAAAGTTAAACGATAATAGGAACATGACTAGGCATCCCTTGTTTAGGGTGTAAGGGTAAGGATAGGGTTAAGGCTAGGATATAGCATTCAGAGTTTAGAGAGTATGTTGCAAGGATCTCAAACTACCAGCAAACACTAGGTATTTTGCATTTGAGACCCCTGAAAAAAGGTTAAGGGTTGTTGTGTTGGGGTGCTTAATCCTGCTCCTGGTGATCTACCTTCCTCTTTAAGCAAATCCCAAGAACTTGTTTAGCTCGTGTGTTTAAAGCGTGAAGACTGTAGAAAGCCGGATATCCAGGACCAGGACTGAACACAGTAGTGTGGGTGTAAGGTTTAGGATAGGGTTAAGATATAACATTCAGAGTTTAGGGAGTGCATTGTAGGGATTTTATATTACCAACTAACACCATCTCACTAGGTAAATTGCGTTCAAGTACCCTGATGTAGGGTTCAGGGTTGGGTGCTCAATTCCACTTTTGGTGATCTACCTCCTCTTTAAGCAAATCTCAAGAACTTGTTTAGCTTGTTCAAGAGTGTTTAATACATGAAGACTGTAGGAAGCCGGATATCCAGGTCCAGGACTGAAGACATAACATATAGTGGTATAACATATAGTGCAGGGATTTTATATTACCGACTAACACCACCTCACTAGGAAATTTGCTTTTAAGTACCCTGATGTAGGGTTCAGGGTCGGGTGCTCAATTAGACTCTTGGTGATCTACCTCCTCTTTAAGTGAATCCCAACACCTTGATTATTTGGATTAAGTGTGTTTAATTAGAGCTAGAGATGAAGGTGGCTTTCCAGAAGCAGGGCAGGACACCCCTTGTTTAGGGCTAGGATAGGGTTAGGGTTTGGATATAGCATTCAGAGTTTAGAGAGTATATTGCAAGTATATTCTCAAACCACCAGCAAACATCACCTGCGTTTGCGTTTGAGACCCCTGATATGAAGTTGATGGTTGTTGGGTTGAGGTGCTTAATCCCGGTCCTGGTGATCTACCTCCTCTTTAAGCAAATCCCAAGAACTTGTTTAGCTTGTTCAAGAGTGTTTAAAGGGTGAAGACTGTAGGAAGCCGGATATCCAGGTCCAGGAGTGAACACCAGTGGGTGTGGGTGTAAGGTTTAGGGTAAGGTTAGGATATAACATTCAGAGTTTAGGGAGTACAGTGCAGGGATTTTATATTACCAACTAAAACCACCTCACTAGGTAAATTGCTTTTAAGTACCCTGATGTAGGGTTCTGGGTCGGGTGCTCAATTCTGAACTTGGTGATCTACCTCCTCTTTAAGTGAATTCCAAGACCTTGATTACCTGGATTAAGTGTGTTTAATTAGAGCTAGAGATGAAGGTGGCTTTCCAGAGGTAGGACGGGACACCCCTTGTTTAGAGCCGGGTTAGGGTTTGGATATAGCATTCAGAGTTTAGGGAGTCTAACACCATCTCCTCTGTAGGTAATTTGCATTCAAATCCCTGATGTAGTGTTCAGAGTCATAGGGCTGGGGTTAGGATATGGTACTCAATCCTGCTCTTGTGGTCTACCTCTTTAAGGGAACCCCAAGACCCTGATTATCTGGTGTTTGTAGGGTTGAAACTGAAGTGGAAGCTAGATCTCCATGAACAGGACCCATGGTATAGGGAAGTATCTACAGTATCTAGTTCTCTCATCATAAGGCTTCACCCCTGTACCTGAACTGGCCATGCATTTAACAGCAGGCCCCATAAGTGCATTGCTTTCATCGTAATGTTTTGTACATCTGTAGAAAGTAAAAAAGCTCTTGCGGTTGTAACACAAATGAAGGCACCTGGTGCACCCCTCAGGGTTCACAGAGTTCTTCTCATAAGAAGAAAAACGATGAGCTCAACAACATGGAGACCAGGAAACAAATGAAAACACAAATCCCAAGTGAGGAATGTCTTCTTGTACATGCATCCCAAGTTTGCATGGGAGCAAGAAAGTCACGTAGCGCTGATGTATCTAGGCAATCACTAGCATATCTCGACCGTACGGTTAAAGAGTCAGTACCCTATGTTGAGCTTGTTCTTGTTGAGCTCCCTTTCCAGGTTGCCGATAAGAGTGTCAATGCTCTCCTGCAGGTCCCGCAGGTTGATCCTGTTGTTTAGGACTGGGCTTATCTCCTGAATCTTCATGTAGGGATGGTAGGGTCTGTGCTCCTTGTGATCAGAAAGGATCTGATCGCAGAGGCTGATGGAAAGTGGTTCCTCAACTTGTAGCTTGTCCAAAACTTCTGTATTCTCTTCTTCACTCTCTTCCTCTTCTATCTGCATTTCCTCAACCCTCTCCACTGCCTCGTCCACCTCGGGTAACTCTTGTATGGAGATTACATCTCCAGTACCCTTTGATAAGTCCTCCTGTCCTGTGTTTGGAGGATCTTCGGTGGGAACCTCGTCATAGTCTGCCTCCTCTGGGGAAGTCGGTTGGAGGTATGTTTCCTGGCATCCACTCCAGTCCCCGGCGTAGCGGTTACTGGGACTGTCCAGGCGGCCAACTCTCGGCCTCAAAACACCTGCCATGTCCTCATCGGTTAGATTCACCACCTGTGGACGCTCTTTCCTCCTTCTTACGGCAGATGTTGTTGCTGGGAGCGACTCCGCTGGGGCAGGAACTGAAGTAGAAGATTCACTCTGAGCATTCACAACTGTTAGAGAAAGACACCAAACAATGGATTTAGTCATTTGATTATAAACCAATAACACATTTCATATAATGCGAGAATGTATGGAATAACCAGTGCTTGGGAAAGTACTTTGAAAGTGGCCAAACTAAAACCAAGTCATAATAAAAAAATGGTAAGGTACTAACAAAAAACATCTTACCGAAGTGAAGCTAGTTCAGTAGGTATCTTCGTACACATATAAGATGATATCAATCATTTTATGATTTATTTCGTTGCTCCCCAAAACTGGCAATAAAGTATGCCGTTTTATTATGACAGACATAAAGCATGCAGAACAAATGAGATACAAATAAACCCAGTTAAACCTCAGGCTAAACCTCAAATAGTTTTTGTTGAACACAGCCAAACTCTATAAAACCCTATATTAAACTTGCCACAGCTGGTAGATCTGGTAAAGGCCAGGAAAGCAGCAGAACGATGGCAAGCTATCATTATTTTTAGATTTTATTTGAATGAATCTGCATTCTAGCAAGATATTGAGATAGCTAGGAATAGCTGAAGACACACAAAGGACACCCGTTTAATCTGTTTACCAGTCAGCTTTCTAAACCTTCTGAGGACTTTAGCTGTGGCCTACATGTGATGAGACAAGTAAAATAATCAAACACAAATCAATGGACAACAAACAAAGAGATCTATACAATTAGCTTTGCAGCCCTTAGCCTTAAACAATTATGTTATTTATGATTAAAATTACTTAAAGAATGTTAAATCAGGCTGAAGGCTAGAATTTCAATGTACACAGAACCTGTTTAGAAGGCTGGTTTTAACTTCGTTAACTTAGCTTAATTAATAACCTGACATCATTTGCATTGTTAATCAAGTTCTATTTAAATAATTTGATAAATGGAAAAACATTTTAAGAAATAGAAATTAAATGCAAATAAATACAAAATACTTTTAAGACTTGTTTTTGTAAATTTAGACTTCTTGTTTAGATATTTTTAATATCTAATTTATAGTAGTAGTAGTAGGGATGTGGCGATGGCACTTTTTCACTTCCGATACCGATACCGATACCGATAGTGAAATAGCTTTGGCTATTTGCAGATTCTGACATCAATCCGATATTTTTATTTTATTTTGAACTAATACTACTACTAATAATAAAATAAATGGAAGCACTTTGCTCAATTATCCACATATAAACAAAAACTTTGTCATTATTTTATCTTTATCTTTATCCTTATCTTTATAAAAAATAGATCAAAGTTACACATTACAAATAAACATAATACACTAATAAAAATAAACATTGTTTGCAGGTACAATAGTGTTTAGCAGTAGTATTCAAAAAATTGAATGAACAAGTAAAAATAAAACAATTATTATTTACAAATTACAATTGTACCTAGACAGTGGTCTATGGCTATGATTTCATTAATACAGTTGTCTGTTTGATATTATATAGTCTCAAGCGTTCACAAGAAAAGTTTACTTCAATAAAACCAAGGATTAGTTTTTGTAAGGGTTGTGATGTCCACGTGTTTTTGTTGAAGAAATTATAGATGCTAGCATTTCTATCACAAAAAGGTGGCCAAAAATGAAAGATTAAGTGAACATTTGAATTGAATAAATTTGAAACTCTAAGTGCATATTAAAACAGATGCGACATTAAAACACGTCATTAACTTAATGTTATAAAAATCCAAAAAAGATTAACAGGATTATAAAAGTACCGGACCTCATCTTGGGAATGATGCATCAGGTGTGCGTCGCCTGTCTACTGTCTTCATCGTGAAGCGCATTTTTCGTCCATGATCCAAAAATATTTATATTGCACACCCCTCCCACTTGCACTTTAACTCTCAAACTCATGGCTACTACTGTTATCACGTGACAGGCTGCGCACTGAACTGGATGTCGCAGCAAGGGAAATGCTGATATTCAAGCATTTAGGCGATGGTTTAAGATATATGGTTTTTCCCATGGTTTGTGTTGGATAGATATCGGATTATATTTTTTTCCGATCTCCGATCCAGCGTTCTGGGCCAGTATCGGCACGATACCGATCTTGTGGATCGGATCGGGACATCCCTAAGTAGTAGTAATTGTATTATTATTATTGTCAGCATAATTATTTTATTTTAGAAACTTTAACAAATTAATAAATATAATAATTCTTATGATAATTTTTTGTTAAATGATCAAGATAATTTATATAGTATAATATAAAATAATAATATTTTCTATACTTAATTAGTATTAGAGCCCGACCGATATATCGGCCGGCCGATATTATCGGCCGATATGAGCTAATTGCATTTAAATCGGCATCGGCGTTTATAACGGCCGATGAAACATGAGAAACAGTCTCATATTCTTCACTCATGTTATGAGTGTTGCATAGTTTGCCCACCAGAGGGCGGTCTGCAGCTCCAGAGTTGCAACAGCGCCAGAAATCCACAAAGAAGAAAGCGATCAGCCAAGCCACCCAGGTGAGTCTGTCGTTCGTCATGTGAAATGATTGTAGGTTTAGTTCATACACTGTATATAAAAACGGTGTGGTAGTTCTAGTTAACGGTCCTATCATTATCACTTCTAAATATTCTGTAACATCACTTAGAGCCGCTAATGCATTGCTATATTAGATTAGCCACAAAGCTAATACCATGTTTATCAGTGGAAGAGCGCGAACGTTAATAAGAGGTCGAACTATAAAGTTAGCGTTTAGTGCTTAATCTATTGCGGTGTGTTTCCCACATAATGACCGCGTAATGGGCCTTTCACACAGGACGCGGTATGCACAGCGCTTGGCCGCTGGGTTTAGCGTTGCCCTTCAGATACAACGCGATTTGCCCTGCTCTGCGCTATGGCGTAGGCGGAGTTTTAAAAACTTTTAGCGGGAGCTCTTTCATAGTCTGTTGTTCCTCTTTTCGGTCAGCAGCAAACATGTATCTGTCCCGTTGTAAGAAGCGAGCGATAGCGCTAGTCCTGCTGATGAGAATTAAGAGAGAAGCAAGGAAGAAGAGGCTACCCTCAGGCCCAGGGAACAATTTGGTGAATTCAGGCTGGTTACGTTACTCTAACGCTAATATAGCTTCCTTTTTAGCATGCCCCTTAAATGCTTGCTATTAACTTGTTTGAAGGTGGTTCTTCTCAAAATTGACAGCGGTGTGTTCATGGCACTAACGTTAACCATTTTGATTCAGACTGCACAAAGAGAAGAGGAGAAGATATACGGGTCCGTTGTGAACGTGTCTGTGAGAGCAAATATAGTGTAGTTACAGTAACTACAGTAGGTGCGTCAGAAATGATTAAATCAGAGGGGACATGTAAATAAATGTGAGCTGAACAAGCGCTTTTTTCTTTTCTTTTTTTTTCTTACATATTGTTTCAAAGCAGCTTTACAGACATAACAGGAAAATGTTGAAATAATATTGTTAAATATAAGGAGGTTAATACCTATTGCTTGACAAATAAAAAAATATATATATATTTCTCATTTTTGCCTATGTAGGAGATCCCTGTTTATTATTATTATAATTCTAATGATGACATGAGTAATGATACATGGTGATATTATTAATACACATGCTTATTCTTTCTCTGTCTCTTTCTGCCCTACAGATGGCTGAAAAAGGTGAATGATGTAGCAGCAAAAGTGTGGGACTACTTCTGCAAATACTTTAACTTTAGTATTATAATTTATTTACAGTACACACACAGACTGTTAAAATCAGCTTCAACTGGAAGAAAGTAAAAGTGTTAAATGTTTAAAATCAGACTGTTTTTTGATCGTTAAAAAATATATACTTTTGATGTGCAATTGTTTAGTGATTGAGACCGTAATCTAAGGCTTTTTTTTTACATAAATCCCTTCTGGAAAATGGTTTATACAGCCCACATACATAGAACAGGCAGATATTTTGCCATTGAATGTTATGTAAGTGCAGCTTATAGGAAATGGGTCTAATATCCAGTTTATTTTCAAAATCAAAATATCGGCTTATAAATCGGCTCTTTTCAAGTTAATATCGGCATCGGCATCGGCCCCCAAAAATCCATATCGGTCGGGCTCTAATTAGTATATTAAATGATAGTATATATATATATATATATATATATGTGATCCTGGAATAAAAAACAGTTTATTATACATAAAAAATTATCGATATTTCTTTTATGCCACAAATCATTAGGATATTAGGTAAAGCTCATGATTCATAAATATGTTTTGTAAATTTCCTACCGTAAATATATCAAAACA
Organism: Carassius gibelio; assembly: GCF_023724105.1. Taxonomy (NCBI): domain Eukaryota; kingdom Metazoa; phylum Chordata; class Actinopteri; order Cypriniformes; family Cyprinidae; genus Carassius; species Carassius gibelio. Next base: position 18,629,560 of record NC_068393.1, read on the forward strand.
TAATTTTTATATGTTTTGCTATATGAAATGCTAAGAACTTCATTTGGACAACTTTAAAAGACAGTTTTCTCAATATTTAGATTTTTTTTTTTTTGCACCGTCATAAGTGTTTTTTAAATAGTTGTATTTCAGCCACATATTGTTCTATCCTAACAAACCATACATCAATGGAAAACTTATTCAGCTTTCAGATGATGTATAAATATCAATTATGACTGTTTTATTTTTACTTTAGGGTCACATATTAAGTATATAAACTTACTTTAAGATATACTTTCTGAAAACAAGTCCAAACAAGTTTAAAATTGATACTCAGATATTTTTACTGGAAAACAAAACAACTTTTATAAAAAAAATTCCCCACCAATATATATTTTTTTTATTAAAAGAAATTCATTAAAAAATTTAAAGAATTAAGCAACTTAAAAAAGAATATATTACTGCAGTAATAATTATGTTTACTCTGAAACACTATATTGTATTTACTAAAACAACAATACTTATGTATTATAGACAATTTAATAATATTATTGTTATTTTTTTGCTTTATCGAAAATTAAACAAATGAAAAAAAAGCAAAATACTATTGTACTGTACAATAAAAATGTATACGATCTATTATAACCTATTGTATCTATTATATTATTATTATTATTTGTATAATAAATTATTTATTGTTTTATATATATTTATATATCCATATTAAACTAAATTAAGATTTTTGTACTAAAAAAAATATTAAATATCATTTAAATAAGTCAACATATCATTATTATTATCAACAGTAAAATTACAACACTAATATTCAATGCTATCTTAATTTCTTTGCTCGGTTAAACCAGAGCTTTTATTTTTGCAAAAAAAAGAAAAAAAAAAAGAATTCTCTTTGTATTCATAATGAATTTATAACTGATTCCCATTAGAAATTTGCGAAGAAGCACCAGGGAACTGATCTTTGCATGAGAAAGAAACACTGATTTGAAACCTGTGTCTCACCTGGCCAGAGCTGGAGCAGGTAATGAAGGACCTCGATGTGTTCCTTGAAGTGCAGAGCGCTTGCAAGCTCCTCGGAGTCGATGAAGACCCGCTTCCCGTGGCAGGACGCCTCGGGTCTCTGACCGAGCAGAACCGGCCCGAAACACACCGCCAGGTTCTGACAGGTCATCTTATTGACCTCGTGATGGGACGCCACGCGCTTCAGGTGATCCAGAAGCTTCCGCAGGGTCGCCTGAGCACAAACACACACGTGTGAGAGACACCAGAAACACCAACGCTGATGGCTTCCTTCCAGAACGCTCCGGTACCTTCTCAACCTCCGGCAGGATCCGCAGTGAGCCGACGGCGTGATCCGAGTCTGCCGGGTCGTTCTCACAGACGCCGCTCTCCATCTGCAGCGGCCTCTTGGCCATCGAGTCCAGAACAGACTCGTAGAGAGGCTTCGAGATGAGAGGATGAGGAAGCTCTCGGAGATAGTCCTTCAGCACGCCTGCAGAGAGACAAACCTCTACTTGTACTGTCTATCTTTTATGTTTGCTAGTTGTTGTTTGTGTTTTTTCTTTCTGAATTCAATGATGTCTTTAACTGTCATTTTGCATGATTGACACACTGTTTTCTTAATGTTGTTTAGTTGCTTTGACACAATTTCTTTTGTTTAAAGCGATATATAAATAAAGGTGACTTGACTTCTTTTTCTGACTTTTTAAAGTGATCTTTGGTTTTGGAAAGAGGTTATAAAAATGATTATTATTATTACTATAGAGCTTTCAGTGGAAATGTTTAGAGAAAAATTGTGTATATGTGTTTATAAAAATAAATAAATGAAATCAAATGATTTTTAAATAAATATATATAAAGTAATACATTTAAAATAAATACAGATTAATAGATTAAATTAAATTAAATAAATATATACAAATTAGATTAAAATAAATGTTAAAAATAAAGGTAAAATAATAAATTAAAAATGGAAAAATATAAAAAATGAAAAAAGAATAGAAATAAGTATAGAAATAAGTAACATAGAATTATAATTAAAAATAATCATAAAAATTAAAGCATGTAAAATATTTTTTTTTAAACACTAAATGATAAATTTTAAAATTCAACAAGATTCAAATAACGAATACTAAAAATAAATGATAATTAAAAAAAATTAGATTTGCTATGAACGAATCGTTTATGAATCACTGAGAAATGCAGTGAAATTAAATGTAAATTATAAGAAAATTAAAGTTTTTTTTTTAAGAAGAAAAAAATTATGAAAAAAAGTTTAAAATAAGTAAATAAAGAATAAATTAATAAAATACATGAAAAAAAAGATAATATCAAAATAATAGTAAAATAAACAATTAATGTAAAAAATTATATAATTAAATAAACGACATCTAACAAAGTAATATAATGCATTGAACAAAATAAATCTAATGTAATAAATGTAACAAACCAAATATTTTAAAAATAATATTCTGACATATTTATAATATTATTTTTCACAGTATAAATTGGGTCTTTAAAAAAGAAACTATACAGAGGCCTTTTAAATCTTAGGATAGTGGTCCCTCACATAAGGATCAATATATTTGGGGGTCTGTAGAATCTAAAAGATCAAACACCTCTGTTAAAGAGTGTGAGGTGATGTCAGTCTGCTATTGGTCAGGCAAGCAGATAGTCCCGCCCCCAAACTCATGCCATTGGTCCAGCCAGAAGTCGTTATATCAGGCCGCTCAACAGAACAGATCAGTGTTTTGAAAGACTCACGGTGCGTTTAATTCTTCAAGAAGTCAATTCAACTCACTTCTTCATGAATAGAAATGTCATTTGTCACTTTAAATCTGACAGCAGTCCTGTAGACAATGTTTTCAACATTGATAATAATCAGAAATGTTTCTCGAGCAGTAAATCATCATATTATTCTGATTTCTGAAGATCATGTGACACTGAAGACTGGAGGAATGATGCTGAAAATACATCGGAGCATCACAGAAATAAATTACACTTTAACACAGATTCACACAGAAAACAGCTGTTTTAAATATTAAAAATATTGCAGAATTTCTACTGTATTAATTAAATAAATGCAACTTTGGTGAGCCAAAGCCAAAAGGCAGTGCTGATGCTGCAGTATTTGTGTTAGTTACTGACAGAGAGTTTTTCACGGCTAATTAACAGACTGCAAATAGAAGCGCTAATTCAGACCTGACCTTTGACACAGGAAGTGTGTGACAGGCAACTAAAGAAAACAGACAGTATTCTCACACACACACACACACACACACACTCTCTCTCTCTCTCTCTCTCTCTCTCACACACACACACACACACATAACACTGACAAAATGAGAAAAACTGCACTTTATCAAACTCTTTATCAAATTTCTGAAACATTTTTACTATTTAAATCATCTGTTTTCTGTGTGAATCTGTGTTAAAGTGTAATGTATTTCTGTGATGCTCCGCTGTATTTTCAGCATCATTCCTCCAGTCTTCAGCGTCACATGATCTTCAGAAATCATTGTAACATACTGATTTACTGCTCAATAAATATTTCTGATTATCATCAATGTTGAAAACAGTTAATATTTTTCTGGAAACTGTGATGCATTTTATCTTTTAGGTTTCATGAATAGAAAGTTCAACAGAACAGCATTTATTTGAAATAGAAATCTATACTGACACTTTTGATCAATTTAATGTGTCCATGATGTATAAAAGCACTCAAACTTACTAAGCTCAAACTTTTGAATGGTTATAATATATCACACAGCTCTAGCTCTCATTACAACACTGACCTCAGGAATAGTTATACTCTGTTCCTTCTGTGTGTGTGTGTGTGTGTGTGTGTGTGTGTGTGTGTGTGTGTGTGTGTGTTACCGTTCAGTACCTGTAATGACGTTAACATCAGGGTAGTTGTTTTCCGAGAGCTCGACGGAGTGACTGTCTCTCTCGAACGCTTCCCGCAGCTCCTTCTTCACCGCAGCCGAACCGCACAGACGATACAGACCCACCACCTGTCAATCAAACACACAACCGTCAATCAAACACACAACTGTCAAACACACAATCGTCAATCAAACACACAACTGTCAAACACACAACCGTCAACCAAACACACAACTGTCAACCAAACACACAACTGTCAAACACACAACCGTCAACCAAACACACAACCGTCAACCAAACACACAACTGTCAAACACACAACCGTCAACCAAACACACAACTGTCAAACACACAACTGTCAATCAAACACACAACCGTCAATCAAACACACAACTGTCAAACACACAATCGTCAATCAAACACACAATCGTCAACCAAACACACAACCGTCAACCAAACACACAACTGTCAAACACACAACCGTCAACCAAACACACAACCGTCAACCAAACACACAACTGTCAAACACACAATCGTCAATCAAACACACAACCGTCAACCAAACACACAACCGTCAACCAAACACACAACTGTCAAACACACAATCGTCAATCAAACACACAATCGTCAACCAAACACACAACCGTCAACCAAACACACAACTGTCAAACACACAACCGTCAACCAAACACACAACCGTCAACCAAACACACAACTGTCAAACACACAACCGTCAACCAAACACACAACTGTCAAACACACAACCGTCAACCAAACACACAACTGTCAACCAAACACACAACTGTCAAACACACAACCGTCAACCAAACACACAACCGTCAACCAAACACACAACTGTCAAACACACAACCGTCAACCAAACACACAACTGTCAAACACACAACTGTCAATCAAACACACAACCGTCAATCAAACACACAACTGTCAAACACACAATCGTCAATCAAACACACAACCGTCAACCAAACACACAACCGTCAACCAAACACACAACTGTCAAACACACAACCGTCAACCAAACACACAACCGTCAACCAAACACACAACTGTCAAACACACAATCGTCAATCAAACACACAACCGTCAACCAAACACACAACCGTCAACCAAACACACAACTGTCAAACACACAACCGTCAACCAAACACACAACCGTCAACCAAACACACAACCGTCAACCAAACACACAACTGTCAAACACACAACCGTCAACCAAACACACAACCGTCAACCAAACACACAACCGTCAACCAAACACACAACCGTCAACCAAACACACAACTGTCAAACACACAATCGTCAATCAAACACACAACCGTCAACCAAACACACAACTGTCAAACACACAACCGTCAACCAAACACACAACCGTCAACCAAACACACAACTGTCAAACACACAACCGTCAACCAAACACACAACTGTCAAACACACAACTGTCAATCAAACACACAACTGTCAATCAAACACACAACTGTCAAACAAACACATAATCGTCAATCAAACACATAATCGTCAATCAAACACACAACTGTCAAACTTACAACTGTCAATCAAACACACAACTGTCAATCAAATACACAATCGTCAATCAAACACACAACTGTCAATCAAACACACAACTGTCAATTAGGGATGTCAAATTTCGATTATTTTCATGATCGATCGTCGTTTAAATTAACGATCAATTAATCGATTAATCGTTGACCATACTACTGCAAAATGCGTCTATTGCAGGCACACAGTCAGCGGTATGACAGGATGTGCAAAAGCCCCACACACACACAAAACGCTTTCTCACTTGAATTAAAGAGGTTTTAGTCTGAATAAAATGCTAGTAGCAGGATTATAAAATGAATAGATGCGATTATGATCATTTGATAAAATGAAGAGAGCGCGCCATACTTTTGAGGTCATTTTACTTTGTTGACAGTTTCCAATCCCGCACGGAGAACGCTGAACGCGCCTCTTTAAATGGTTTTGTGGTGCTCGTTGTTGTATTTTAAAGCACAATTGCAATGTTTTCAACTGACATTATTGTATAAAATTATCCGAAATGTGGAGCGCGTGTGACTGCGCTGCACATTAAGTGAACTACATCGGCGCTGCTGCACCAAAACACAGTTGCTCACATTAATTTGATCCTGCTGGATTCTGTCCTAGAAAATGTCAGATTTTTAAAAATCCGTAATCATTAAAATCATTAGATCGTGACAGTGCATGCGTGCAGACAAGGATGATCGAGCGCGGCTTTGGCTAGATTTATTTGGAGGTTATTGCTCATGTCTCATTCGGCACAAATCGAAATGTTTCCATATTCGCAATGTATTTGAATGTTAAACTATTATTTATAATGTAAACTAGGCTTGTACTTAACACGCATTCGCATATAGACGGAAAAGATGATCCTCTTCATATGAGCAAAAACGTCCTTGGCATAACAGCAGAGTGGACCGGTATACTACGGTCTATTTAAACTGAATGCTCCAGGAATGTGTCGGTCACAGCGCCTATTAATCGCTGTTTTGAATCCAGCAATTATTTATTTAGAAATGATAAGATCTGATTATGACAAGTGTGGTATAAAAGCTTTGTTTATTAGAGGAATAATAGGTTAACTGGAAAATGTTAGATCACGATGCTTTTGGACCCCATAGTCTTCATTTACGCGGCTTTGTTCTGGTTTGCCGGTTGGTCACGAATTTCCACAAATTTAGTATATTTAGGCATTGTTTCTTTTCCTAAATCTTCATAGTCTAACCCTCTAATTTCCCAGGTTTATTTTATTATCTTTCGCTTTTAATAACTGTTTTCGCATCTCTTACTGTGGTAAACATGGGAATGGAAATTAAAGATTTCATGAATTAAGAATTCGTTCGATTTATTAATTTGTTCCCTTATTTCACTTAAATCATGGGTTATTTAGGGAACAAAATTAATGAAACATGTACAATTGCCACATTAATAATTCGTAGGAATGAATTAACAAGTTGTAGGAATGAATAGACTACCTGTCCTGTCACTGTGTCCCGCAGCCCTGCAAAGCGCACGATATAAAACAGTTATCTGATGAAATGATTAGTAACTACATTTCTATTGCATTTAATGTTGAAGAACTTTAATGTTGTTTCTATTTTAATGTACTCTAAAGTTTAAATCACATTAAAAGCTTAATTTGTACATTGTGAATGAATGATGATGCTTTTATATATCGTCACCGTCACTCACAGCCGCTCGCATGTGTTGAGTGCGCATGAGCCGCACGCAGCCCAACATTGAATCGGTTAACCGACCATCGACAGCCTTAATCGATTGCATCTCTTATCGACAATTAATCGATCATCGATTAATCGTTGACATCCCTACTGTCAATCAAACACACAACTGTCAATCAAACACACAATCGTCAATCAAACACACAACTGTCAATCAAATACACAATCGTCAATCAAACACACAACTGTCAATCAAACACACAATCGTCAATCAAACACACAACTGTCAAACACACAATCGTCAATCAAACACACAACCGTCAGTCAAAATATAAATTTGACAATAATATTTAATTTAATTTAATTATCAATGTGCAAATAGCATTATAATGCATTTTTGTGCATATTTTTATCTGTATGTTGAAATAATTATAATAAGTTAATTAGTCTATTTTCATTAAGATAATAATAAAAATAGTCATAAACTAATAATGAAAAAATTATATAATAATAACAATGATAATAATATTTGATTTAATAATTAGCTTATTTTAATTAATTTGCGAGCATTATTATTATTGATACATTTCAGCACATTTTATCTGTATGTAGCATGTTTTATTAAAATATAATAATACAATACTCAATTTGTAAACTAATTTAAATATTAAAGTAATAATAATAATAATAATAATAATAATAATAATAATAAGATTCTAATTAATATTCTCATATTCTCATATGATTCTCTACATTATATATACTGCATTATTTTAAATTAGCAGTATGCATTAATATGCAATTACAATGGAAACGTATAAACAAATGCATAAATCAATGCATAAGAGCAAAAATAAATTAATGCACAAATAAATGCAGAAATATAGAAATAAATGCACAAATAAAGGAATGCATAAATAAACAGAAATACATAAATAAATGTGTGAATAAATATAAAAATAAATAACTAAATAAATTTACATTTTGTATGCATTTAATTTATAGTATATTTTGAACACAATTTAGTAGGTATTAAACTAGCATTTCATTCCAAACACATCCTTGCACATTCTGCAATGAATTAGAAGCACAAGCTACAATAAACAGAAAAAATTCCCTACAATGTGATACAGCACCTTGATTCAGACCAGTGATGTGTGTGTGTGTATAACTAAAAATGTCACTCAGAGAAAATAATAGCTTGACCACAGTCTTGTTAAAAACAGCTGAAGAGTTTCCTGAATCCACTAAAACCCTTAGGAATGGAAAGTATATTTTAAAGTTTAGAATTCAAAAGAATAGTTCACCCAAAATTAACTGTGTGTTCTTGAAAATATAAATTGCACTTTTGTTATATGAAAAAAATAATAATCTGTATATAAGAATAAAAATTAAGAGAGAAAAAGAGAGTTGAACTGAATACAGAACAGGTATAGGATAGACCGGGCATTAAACTAAACACTTAAACTATTTTGCTGTCACTTGACCAAGCATGTTTATATTGGCAATAAACATCTAATTATCATCTCAGAAATAAATGCAATAATTGCACATTTGTGCATCTCTGATACCAGGAATACCACAGACTGGAGCTACTGAAAAATGTCAGTAGTTTGTTTGGAGGCCAACAGCATATACATACTGTAGGAAGTGTATCCAGTAGTATGAAGTATGCACTTGTCACTATATTTATGCATATATATAAATGCATGAATATGCAAATGCATAAACGAATGCATAAATAAATGCATGAATACATTAAAAAGAGGAAAAAGCTTGAAAATAGTTTTCAAATGCATCTTTATGCATCGGCATACATAAATGGATAAACAAATGTATAATGCATGAACAAATACATAAATGCATAAAAAAATGCATTAATAAAATAGAACGAGGAAAACGCTTAAAAAGTTTGCAATAATCAGTATGCTGCACTTTGTTACATGACCTCACTACATTGCATGAGTCCTTAAACAATCTCGTTGGATTTGGCTATCAATGTAGTTTTTCCAGAGGCTAAAAACTCTTCAACAGGGAAAACTGCACAGTTTTTAATGCATACTAACTTAAAATAGTATGTGAAAGACTACACAGTGTGCAACAAAAATGTGTAGTATGTTACACTGTTGTCACACAACCTTGCTAGGTTGCATCATCTCAAAAAAGTGATGACTGTGATTTAGCCAGACGAGGCTAAGGGGAAATGGAGCAAAGCAGCATGGACTCTGATATGACTGTTCAGACTATGGTCACACTCTAAAAAATTGGATTTAAGATGACGTATGGAAGTGACCATGTGGTTTGTGCTGTTCACATTGCTCGTATGAGAGTATAAATTGTATTTGGGCCACTTTTGGGCCTGCAGTCCCACGGAGTATCATGGAGATACATTATAAGGCAAAATATGTAATTTCTGGGCAACTACTGGGACCAATTACAATTGCAAAAAAATCAACAACAACAACAAAAAAAAGCAAGTTCCACGAACATTCCTACTGCTCTTTCTGACCCATCATTAGTAGTACCATGCCAAACTCTACTTGGCCTGTTTTGAAGGTACAACAGTGTGACTCTTTCCAGAAAGTCAACATATCAATCTCTACTTGGCCTGTTTTGAAGGTACCACAATGTGACTCTCTCTAGAAAGTCAACATATCAAACTCTACTTGGCCTGTTTTGATGGTACCACAATGTGACTCTCTCTAGAAAGTCAACATATCAATCTCTACTTGGCCTGTTTTGAAGGTACCACAATGTGACTCTCTCTAGAAAGTCAACATATCAATCTCTACTTGGCCTCTTTTGATGGTACAACAGTGTGACTCTTTCCAGAAAGTCAACATATCAAACTCTACTTGGCCTGTTTTGAAGGTACCACAATGTGACTCTCTCTAGAAAGTCAACATATCAAACTCTACTTGGCCTGTTTTGATGGTACCACAATGTGACTCTCTCTAGAAAGTCAACATATCAATCTCTACTTGGCCTCTTTTGATGGTACAACAGTGTGACTCTCTCCAGAAAGTCAACATATCAAACTCTACTTATCCTGTTTTGAAGGTACCACAATGTGACTCTCTCTAGAAAGTCAACATATCAAACTCTACTTGGCCTGTTTTGATGGTACCACAATGTGACTCTCTCTAGAAAGTCAACATATCAATCTCTACTTGGCCTCTTTTGATGGTACAACAGTGTGACTCTTTCCAGAAAGTCAACATATCAAACTCTACTTGGCCTGTTTTGAAGGTACCACAATGTGACTCTCTCTAGAAAGTCAACATATCAAACTCTACTTGGCCTGTTTTGAAGGTACCACAATGTGACTCTCTAGAAAGTCAACATATCAAACTCTACTTGGCCTGTTTTGAAGGTACCACAATGTGACTCTCTCTAGAAAGTCAACATATCAAACTCTACTAGGCCTCTTTTGATGGTACAACAGTGTGACTATTTCCAGAAAGTCAACATATCAAACTCTACTTGGCCTGTTTTGATGGTACAACATTGTGACTCTTTCCAGAAAGTCAACATATCAAACTCTACTTGGCCTGTTTTGAAGGTACCACAATGTTACTCTATCTAGAAAGTCAACATATCAATCTCTGCTTGGCCTCTTTTGATGGTACAACAGTGTGACTCTTTCCAGAAAGTCAACATATCAAACTCTACTTGGCCTGTTTTGAAGGTACAACAGTGTGACTCTTTCCAGAAAGTCAACATATCAAACTCTACTTGGCCTGTTTTGAAGGTACAACAGTCTGACTCTTTCCAGAAAGTCAACATATCAAACTCTACTTGGTCTGTTTTGATGGTACAACAGTGTGACTCTCTCCAGAAAGTCAACATATCAAACTCTACTTGGCCTGTTTTGAAGGTACAGCAGTGTGACTCTTTCCAGAAAGTCAACATATCAAACTCTACTTGGCCTGTTTTGAAGGTACAGCAGTGTGACTCTCTCCAGAAAGTCAACATATCAAACTCTACTTGGCCTGTTTTGAAGGTACAACAGTGTGACTCTTTCCAGAAAGTCAACATATCAAACTCTACTTGGCCTGTTTTGAAGGTACCACAATGTGTCTCTCTCCAGAAAGTCAACATATCAAACTCTACTTGGCCTGTTTTGAAGGTACCACAATGTGACTCTCTCTAGAAAGTCAACATATCAAACTCTACTTGGCCTGTTTTGATGGTACAACAGTGTGACTCTTTCCAGAAAGTCAACATATCAAACTCTACTTAGAGGTGTGACCTCGGCATTCTGGCTAAATTCGCCCATTGGTCTCTGACCATCATGGCCTCCTAACAATCCCCATATCTACTGATTGGCTTCATCACTCTGTCTCCTCTCCACCAGTAAGCTGGTGTGTGGTGGGCGTTCTGGCGCAATATGGCTGCCGTCGCATCATCCAGGTGGATGCTGCACACTGGTGGTGGATGAGGATACCCCCTGTCTATGTAAAGCGCTTTGAGTGTCTAGAAAAGCGCTATATAAATGTAAAGAATTAATTATTATTACTTGGCCTGTTTTGAAGGTACAACAGTGTGACTCTTTCCAGAAAGTCAACATATCAAACTCTACTTGGCCTCTTTTGATGGTACAACAGTGTGACTCTCTCTAGAAAGTCAACATATCAAACTCTACTTGGCCTGTTTTGAAGGTACAACAGTGTGACTCTCTCCAGAAAGTCAACATATCAAACTCTACTTGGCCTGTTTTGAAGGTACAGCAGTGTGACTCTTTCCAGAAAGTCAACATATCAAACTCTACTTGGCCTGTTTTGAAGGTACCGCAGTGTGACTCTCTCTAGAAAGTCAACATATCAAACTCTACTTGGCCTGTTTTGAAGGTACCACAGTATGACTCTTTCCAGAAAGTCAACATATTAAACTCTACTTGGCCTGTTTTGAAGGTACCACAATGTGACTCTCTCTAGAAAGTCAACATATCAAACTCTACTTGGCCTGTTTTGAAGGTACCACAATGTGACTCTCTCTAGAAAGTCAACATATCAAACTCTACTTGGCCTGTTTTGAAGGTACCACAATGTGACTCTCTCTAGGAAGTCAACATATCAAACTCTACTTGGCCTGTTTTGAAGGTACCACAGTGTGACTCTCTCTAGAAAGTCAACATATCAAACTCTACTTGCCCTGTTTTGATGGTACCACAGTGTGACTCTCTCTAGAAAGTCAACATATCAAACTCTACTTGGCCTGTTTTGAAGGTACCACAGTTTGACTCTTTCCAGAAAGTCAACATATCAAACTCTACTTGGCCTGATTTGAAGGTACCACAGTGTGACTCTCTCTAGAAAGTCAACATATCAAACTCTACTAGGCCTCTTTTGAAGGTACAACAGTGTGACTCTTTCCAGAAAGTCAACATATCAAACTCTACTTGGCCTGTTTTGAAGGTACAACAGTGTGACTCTCTCTAGAAAGTCAACATATCAAACTCTACTTGGCCTGTTTTGAAGGTACAACAGTGTGACTCTTTCCAGAAAGTCAACATATCAAACTCTACTTGGCCTGTTTTGAAGGTACAACAGTGTGACTCTCTCTAGAAAGTCAACATATCAAACTCTACTTGGCCTGTTTTGAAGGTACAACAGTGTGACTCTCTCTAGAAAGTCAACATATCAAACTCTACTAGGCCTCTTTTGAAGGTACCACAATGTGACTCTCTCTAGAAAGTCAACATATCAAACTCTACTTGGCCTGTTTTGAAGGTACCACAATGTGACTCTCTCTAGGAAGTCAACATATCAAACTCTACTTGGCCTGTTTTGAAGGTACCACAGTATGACTCTTTCCAGAAAGTCAACATATCAAACTCTACTTGGCCTGTTTTGAAGGTACCACAATGTGACTCTCTCTAGAAAGTCAACATATCAAACTCTACTTGGCCTGTTTTGAAGGTACAACAGTGTGAGTCTCTCTAGAAAGTCAATATACCAAACTACTAGGCCTCTTTTGAAGGTAACGCAGTGCGATGCTCTTTAGAAAGTTCTCAACTTCTCAAACTCTTCTAGAACACTTTTGAAGATGCCACAGTGTGACGTTCTTTTAAAAGTCAACAAACCAATGGCTTACTTCTAGTTGCAGATTAAACATGAATAGAAGTACCTTGTGAAGTACTTTGACAGCAAAAGAAGTACACACAATTCACCTTTAAATTGGAGAATTGGTCTGGAACTGCATGCAGGGTAAAGAACCATTAAGATCCTCTCCACTTACTCACCTGACAACCCCGCCTCTCGATCTCAGAGATGCATTTCTCGATGAGCAGTGGAACCATTAATCCTGAAGCTTCCCGTTCCACCACGCGCCGAGCCTCTAGGCCAAACACCTGCATTTCATGATCCCCCTCCTGTCCATCAAGAGAGGTCTGCCTCTGCTCCATGAGGCTCAGCTTCACGTAGATCATTCCACGTGGTTCCAGGCGGATTGCAAGCAGGTGCGTCTTTCTCACACGAAACAGGGTCGGGAGAACCACAGTTCCATGGCAACACACTCGATTCCTTCGTGGCATTGACTCCCAGCTGAAGACGACAAGTTTGAGGTGCTGAGCGTTCTCCAGCTCAATGTTGAAGGTGTGGTCCATGCCAAGGAAGGCCGTCCGACAGGTCAGCAAGGCTGTACGAGCTTTGTTGACAGAGTCCACCTGGATGGCGCAGTAAACATCACGAGAATCAACCCGCGGTGGCTTCAGGTCCTCTGCGCCATAAAAGTGCAGACTCATTAGTCCAGAGATGTACGTTAACGACTTTGGCTGCTCTGAGAAACTGTACGAACGGAAGGCATCGATATCCAGCTCCGTACCAGGGAGCTTCGGACTTCCACCATTCCCATTGGGATCCCTGTCCCGGGCTTTCCCGTTCTTTCTTTCCGAGTTCCCGTGCCTGCCAGACTTGGCTACAAGTTCAGGTGAGTCTCCATCACTTAGGTAACCTCCCTTACTGGCCGATTTGGGAACGCCACTGGTGTTGCTCCTTCTCTTGTCAAAGTTGTGCTGCGTAGAAACACTGCTGTCGAGATGGTATCGCCAAATAACATTACCACTCGCCAATGCAGTCATCACACCCGCCGGGGACCGTCTGGGCTGGGACTTGCCCAACTCTGCCAACCCATTGGCTGTAGGTGAGTGCGCCCTGGTTTCTGATTGGCTGTTGCTGATGGCCACAGTGCTAGAAGGGGTCCCTTTAACACTAAGCTTCCGACTCAGATCAGGCAGTTTCTTCATCTTCATGGACAGTTTTCGGACAGTCCGTGGTGACTTGATTCTATCGGGAAAAGACCAGTTGATAGCAGTGCTCCTTTTAGCTGGACTGGGAGTAGAAGAGAGAGAAAGTCCACCAGTGGATTGCTCTGAAGGATCTGTGGAATTAAAGAGAAGAGTTTAATTAGTACATTGCCCAAGTCATTGATCCACGGGGGTAAGCTGACCCTCAGATGAACCCTGTACCATTTGTGGATATATGTTTTAAGTCAATCTTATACCACAAGATTATTTAATTCATTATTCTGATTAGCTATTAGTGACTTCAAGGTTTCATGCCAAATTCTTTCCAAAACTGCAACAGTGATTTGGAAACTTCAAACCAAGATACTTAATTGGTAGAAGTTGTACAAAAAGAGTGCTTTGAGCAAAAATGTCACATTATATAGACATGTACAATAAAAAGTAAGCAGAAAAAACTAAATGTATATTTAACTACTTCAGAATTATATATTTAATTTAATGTGTTACTTGTGATTTAAATGTTTCTAAAATTTAAAACCAATTCCTGAAGGAAAGCTCACTTAACCCAAATGAAAAGCATCTGCACCTGTGGGTCTGCTCTCCTCCTGCGTCTGTCTTTCGTCTCGATCCGCTCCTCCTCGTCCCGTCAGGATTCTGATTTTGGGAACACAGTTCGGAAGATCGGCCTCTTCATCCTCCGGGATGGGGTTGTACCAGATCTCTCCCTCCCTATCCTCGGCTGGGTTCGGCGCTTCTGTAGAAGTGAATGAAACGCCATGAAACCGCTGGACATTTACTGTTTCTGCACTGTATTCATTCAAAAGCAGTGCTTTAATGAACTAAAACTGATTAAAAAAGTGTTGGTCAATGAAATAAAGCTGAAATAAAATCTAAATATTAGTTTAAATATAACATTAAAATTAAAATATAAAAAATATATACATTAAAAATATTAAAATTAAAAGAAAAAAGAAATTAAAAAGAATTAAAAAGAACATTAGAAATGTTGAAAACAAAATCTGAAATTAAAATAAATTAAAAAAGAACACGAATAAATGAATAAAATGAAATGTAATGTAACAGAAAGTTAGAAATGTTGTCTTGTACTAAATTTCTAAAGCACTAAAACAATAAAAAAATATGTAAATACATAAAAAATAACTAAACACATTCACTTACTAAAATTAAAAATATATATATTTTTTTTGTAGTTTTGTTACGTGCATTTGTCATTTTTATTACTTTCCGTTTTAATAAACATTTCTTAAAATGTGAAATTTAGACAACGAGTTAATAGAGAAAATATTTTTATATTTACATTTTTAGTTTTCATTTTTAATTTTAGTTAAATTTTTCCTTAAATTTGTTAGGTGCTTTAAGATTTATTGCCAGGTTAAACATATGAGGAGTATTCATATTTAATATGACACAAAAGAAAAAAGGGACAGATGTACAATTTGTGGCAGAAAATAAGTCTTGATTATTAATGATTTCTTGATAAACTTCCAGTGGATAAAAACTCTGGGAAACATTATCTATTATGATAACAAGGCATCATAAGCCTTATAAGCGTAAATTGTACACACCTTTGTCTGTTAGACGTGAGTTATTGTTCGATGGAGGGTGTGTTTGTGGGTGTGTGTGCTCCTCCTCGGCTGAAGGGGGCGCTGTGACGTCCTCGGGCTTCAGGACGGGCCGAGCGCAGCTCTGATGGAGCCACTGCCGTTTTTTGGAGACAGTGATGTGGTTGAACGGAGCCTGTTGTGCGCTGGAGTCTCGCTGAAATACAGACGGACCGGAGACGAACTCCAGTGGTGCTACAAACACAAACGAACAAACGGCGTCACAAAACAAACCAAATATTTGAAGTAGTAAAATTACCAACTGAAATAAATAAAAAATTAAAACTGAAATAAAAAAAATTCAAGCATTTAGAAATAAAAAAATAAATTCACATATTACAATTACAAAAAAAAACTACAATGAAAAATGAAAATATAAAAATTCTAAAATTAATATTAACATAATATCTGAAGTAGTAAAATTGCCAACTGAAATAAAAATTAAATAAAAAACGATTTAGAAAACAGCTTATAAAGATCCCAAAAGTACATTACAAAATTACAAAAAATGCAATTAATTAATTAATTAAAATCTGAAATAAAATATAAAAATAAAAGCTAATTCAAAATATTAAAAAAAATAAATAAAGTTTGAAAGTTTGCCCTGGTAACTAACATAAGTAAGTGTAACTTGAAGCACTAAAACAAATGGAAACAATTTAGAAATATTAACAATAAAAATAAAAATCACATGAGAAATCATAACAAAAGCAAATAAGAAAATTAAAGAACATTTTAATAAAGGAAAATATAAATTAAAGAAAAAAAGCTTAACAAAAAATTCGAAATATCTAAAACTATAATCGAAAATAAACAAAAAATCTGCATTTTTTAAAGTATAGAATTTTTTAAATAAATATTTAATAAAAATAAATTTAAAATACAAAATGATTATGAAAACTGATTTTTACAAAGCTTTTATTTTTATATTTTCAATGTAAACTATAATAGTATATAAATGAAAATTAAAAATGGAATCAAGTTTAAGTACTTGAATTACTAACTCAAATAAACATTAATTGAAAACTATCTAGAAATTTTACGTAAATATATAAAACTAATAAAAATGACAAAACGCATAACAAAATTGATAGAAATTAAACTAAAATAATGCAAAATATAAATACAAACGCAATAAAAATCAATGCAAATGCAAAGTTCACAAAAATATGAGGTGTACCTTTAGTGTTGATCATTAAGCCAAATAAAACACTGAAAATACATCTTTCGTGAAAATATTACACTGGACGAAACCTCATTATGACATTGAGCGTAGATTTTAAACACCAGTATCTGCTAAAAATGAATTTGATCAACATTTAGGAGCGCATTAGCATTGACGAAATGCTACAGAAGTGTTTATTTCAGCTTCTACATTCAGACAACAAACTCTACTCTGACTTATACAACGGCAGTATGTTCTTATGCCAGGGTGAGAAACGCTCGCTTCGATCAGCGTGTGTTCACACACATCAAACCACTTCATTAGTAAAACAGTCAGTATATGATTACAGACGCTCAGCTGTGTTTTTACAGCTCAAGCATGTGATGCTGCTCTTATGTAAGCTGGACTGAACCTCTCACTAAGCTCTTTAGCACCGGATGAATTTCCTCTAAGAAGGGAGTGGAAAAGGGAAAACAAGGTGTCGGAAATACGGGTCAGAGTCGCCCGAATCACTAAAAACAGACCTTGAGTTCAAACAACCATAAACAAGACCGCCATTAAAGCCATTAAAACTACAATTACAAGATCAATGTTTCTATGACAGGCTCAGTTTCACTTACAGATGGAGATGCATGGAGAAAAAACACTAAATAATAATAATAATGTTAATAATAATAAATTTATAAATAAAATAAGTAAAGATATTCTTAAATAAATAAGAAATTGAGATGCAAACATGCAATGGAAAAAAACTTAAATAAATTAAATTCAGTAATAAATTAATAAATGAGAGATGGAGATTGACTCAAACATACAAGGGAAAAAAACTGCAATATTAAATAAAAACATACATACATATATATATATATATATATATATATATATATATATATATACATAAAAAAAGATATAGATTGATGCAAACATGCAAGAAAAAAAAAGCTAAATAACAATAAATAATTAAATAGTTAATAAATAAATAAGGGGTGGAGCTTGACTTACACATGCAAAATAAATAGTTAATTCATTAATAAACTAATAAATAAGAGGCAGATGGATGAAACTACGCAAGAAAAACAGCAAAACCACACAAAACAAACAATTAATAAATAAATGAATGAATGCATAAATTAGAAACGGAGGTTGACTCAAAAACGCAAAGAAAAAAAAACAACTAAATAAAGAAAAAAAATAGATTATTTGACTAGTTAAGTAAATTTAGTTTATTTTCATTTAGTCTAACTTTATGCACTAAAATAAATACAATTGAAATAAGGATTTATAAAACTATGTAAATATATTTATAAACAACCAAAGCTCCAGAGTAAAACCATTTATAAAAGTAAACAACAAATGATTGTCAGTAGATTATGTAACAGAATATCAGATAAACTGTCTGTATTGGCATGTTTTAAACATGTTTGCAAGAGCTTTTCTATCACTTCACAAACACAAAACGTGTCTATTTTTAACAATGGTGTCATTTTCAACACTAGACCTGTCGCTTTGTTTCAAACTGCTCTTCTCCTCCAATGTGCAGCTTGTGAAGCGTTTCTTTAGAAAAAATGACACTCGCTTTCATAGGTTTCAAATCTAATTCCTACCTAACGCACTGAAAGTGAACGAGCACGTTTTATCTGGGTTTGGGGCTGTTTCTAAGGCTTTGAATGAGCAGGTGTCCCTCAGGGCTCGATAGAAAGACCGTCCCCATCCTCCACGTCCTGTACTCCGGTTTCTCTCTTTCTGTCATCCGAGAGTATTCCCAGAGTAACGCTCTTTAGCTCCAGACTGCACACATCCTAAGAACACATTCTGACACTCAATCTCGTGATGATGTCATCGCCACCGCTGGCCAATCAGATCACTGCTTTACAGCAACACTGGACACAATGTTACCGCATGCTTATCGACAAATCACTGCAGTTCCTGCGGTTTTAATGAATGCGTGTGTGAATCTTATATTAGGTACAAATATTTCAGCCCAAAAGCAAAAGAGAAAATCTAAGAAATGTTATTCCGCATTAAAAAAAAAAAAGCTTTAGTATATTATAAATTACCATAATGTGAAAAAAAAATCTCATTCTTAATATTTTAGAATACAGTAACATTAAAGAAAATCATAATTGGGGACAACCATTTTTTTTTGTACTTTATCATTTTTATGATTAAAATATGCATAAACTTAAGGAAGTAAAACAAATACCACATTGTGTAGATGTATTTATATGTATATTATTTGGTACAATTCTATTGTTTGTATATATATATATATATATATATATATATATATATATATATATATATATATATATATATATATTCCATAAAAAATATTTTTTAATATTTGGGAGGGGCAAATAAATGCATAATTGTCAAGAAAATAATAATAATGACACAATGAAAATATTATAGATACAAAAACATCTATTTTTAGATTAAATATATTTTCTCTCTTTTTTTTTTTTTTTAAAGGTGATTAGGGTCGAAATATGATTTGGACATGTTCTTGAAGGTTTGTGAGAGATTAACCAGTGTTTTACTAAAATAATCTAAACAGATCAGCAGCACACAAATGCTAGCAAAATAAATTCAGATTCCTCAAACCTAAGATTAAAATAAACCGTGGATAACAGGATGGACTAATCCTACCTTAACCAACGTGTAATGCATCTTTTCTAATCCCCGCCTGCATTCAAGCCCTCGGGAACCGAGAGCAAACAAGTGAACCGACGGCCTTGGCATTCCAAATATTCCCTCCCTGGGGCTCCGTGTTTCCAAGGGACGGGATTTCCCTCGAGAACAGCTCCCTCCGGCTCAAAACAAACACCACTGGCTCATCAGCAAATACACCTTTCTTTTCTTCGAATTGCTATGCATAATGTTGTCAGACACACACACACACACACACACAACAGTTGTCTTCTCAAAAACAAACACACTCCCTGAAAATGCACTAGCAATGCCAAAGTCATGTTCCTTTAAGTCACTTTGTATAAAAGCATCCACCAAATGCATAAATGCACTGTGGATCTCCATGAACACCACGTCCACTTCCTCTAATTCTGCTCGCATGGCAGTTAAGAGCAACTCTATTAATTCTACACAAGCTGCCCACAGGCCACATCCAACACATAAGATGAGCTCTGCTTGTGTTAATAGCTTATCCTTAAATCTGGCCTGGAAAGCCATTTACAAAGCCTGTATTGGTCTCCATGTATAGGATTCCATTTAAACATGACGATAAATGTGCATTTGAAGCATGCATCTATCAAAAACACTGGTTTACATGCAAGACACATGCATATCCGTTCCAAAATGCAGCCGGATCCTTTCAGATTCATGGTTTACACTGGAATTAAAAATTCTGGTTAGATTAGTAATGGACGCAAACCATTCCTGTTGGTTTCATGATAGAAGATAGCTGTCGAGCGATTGTTTTCTTGAAAACACAGAGCTGTAGATTGACCTTTAAAATACACTGATAACCCATAACGCATCTTATTATGCATGTTCAATAAACTTCAGCACAAAACCTCCAACATCTCCAAGAAGACAAGCATGAAAAAGTGTGGTAGTGGAGAGGAACTAAAGGAAGAAGAGGGAAAACCGGTTAAAATCTTGTGAGGTAACTGAGATGACTCTGAGGGCCTCCACGGCAGCGGGGGTCCATACCTGTCTGCTGCATCACGTGACTGGCTCTCAGCTTGGAGCCCGCGATCCTCTGCTTCATCTCGGACGACAGCACGCGACCTCTCTGCATCCACTCTTGCATCTTGTTGACGGTGACTCCGGGGTGTTTGGGCACCGCTGCGTCGTCGCAGGATTGACGCGATGACGCAGGCGTCGGGAGGTTTTGCGTAGGATCCACCTGTTGCACATCGAGACCCGATGCGACGGCGCGTCGCGGCTCTTCATCGCGGTTCGACGCGTACTTCACCTCGCTATCGCTCACCGACCGCTGGAGCGTCGGCTTGGGACGCGCGTCGCGAATGTTCCGCAAGCTCCTGCTCTGCGTCAGGAACGCGGAGAACGCTGAAGCGGAATCGCTCTCTGTGCTGACGCTGTCGTGGGACGCGCTGCTGGACTGATCCCCGAACCCGTGATCTTCGAGCTGACCGTCGACACTGATCCCGTGCGTCGCGTTTATCAGCAAATAATACGCGTCTTTCAGCTGGGACTTCAGTCTGTCGGTTTCGCTCGCGTCCGACGCCGATATTGACGTGTTCCGCTCTTTGACGTCATAAAAGGACAGAATCTGGTTATCGTAATAATCGTCGTCCTCGCTCTCGACCGAGTGGTGTCGAGGGGCCCCGTCTCTCAGCCCGGGGGACACGGTTATTTCCAGATCAGTGGGGAAAAAAGTCGGACCCTGTATCCTAAAATCTCCATGATACTCCAGGGAACTCTCTATGAGCTGGATTAAATCGCTTTCCGCGTCACACACGTGAGGCTGGGGAACCCTGACGTGACGTTCAAAGTCGCTCATGTTGTCCCCGGCCTTTTGCTCGAGTGGTGCAGCATTTGGTTGTTTACTCTGTAGATCTTGACCATCTGTTAGCTTTAAAGCCTCTCGTCGGGGTTTGAAACCGCAGCCGCTGAAGCCGATCGAGTCTCCGCGTTCCCTTTGATCAGCGGGACCTCCGTGCGCGTTCACCGGGCCGCCGGTGACCCGCTCCGCGCGCCGGGGATCCGCGTTCACACGCCGCTCCTCGCACATCATCGCATGTGAAATGTAATCTCTCTCTGTCTGCGTTTGAGAAACTTTTTCTTTACCTTCTCCCGCGTCTTTCCCTTTGGGCTTCTTGCCCCTGAGTTTGGCTAGAATTGTCCTCCGCAGAGGATCAGCCATCGGTACCGATCCGACACTCCAGCTTTAGCTCCGTTCAGCGGGGCTCCGCAGCAAAAGTAACCGAGTTAGAAGCGCGTCCGTGCGGCCAGGAGACTCCGACACACCGCGGTCAGAGCGAGGCTCCATGATCCACTGACATCACATCACACGCGCACACACATTCTCTCTCTCTCTCTCTCTCTCTCTCTCTCTCTCTCACACACACACACACACACACACACAATCAATCTCTCTCTCTCTCACACACACACACACACACACACACCCTCTCTCTCTCTCTCTCTCTCTCTCTCTCTCTCTCTCTGTGTGTGTTGAAATAGTTCAGATAGTTTCTGTGGGGGTCAAAGGTTTAGAGGCGGAGCTCAAACAAACTCCACATGCAACCTGCAGCTACTGAAATAAACTCAGCTTCTAACTAATCTAAGTGTGTACATTATTCTATGCTAAAGCATTTGTATATATATATATATATAATATTCAGTTCGAGATTTATTGCTGTATTTTCAAATTCAATTATGATAGTCCATTACCATCATTATGTCCCGTAACAGTAGTGTTAATTTCTGAGTTGGCGATGGGTTTGTTACAGGTAATGTTCAGGCTGATTATGATAATCATCACAGACATGAGATCCTCGCTGCTCTGCAGGGAAAGTGTTTTTCTTGTTGACAGACGTGTCAGCGCACGTCTGAGACCGACCGAAGCACGCAGAGATCCCATCAATACACCTGCATGTGCCTCCGGCTTCTGGGAATTATTGGGAATGTTTGTCTGAAAGAGAGTCAGTAACCGGCAAATCACTTAATCTCTTCCCTCAAAGATCCTGTGATTAACACACTGACTCATGCTTTTCTTTAAGATTCGACAAACATCCGACAGAGAAGAGAGCCAAGACACAAAAAACAGCATCCGAGGATGTTTCTCCCTCATTTATAATCCCTCACCATTATTCAAACACTTCCGCGCTGATTTGTTTTTATGTGCAGCATTTAAAGACTGTATTTTGATCACAACATGTTCAAATCTATAGTGTTTATACAGAACAAAAAACTCATAGAAATTTAAATCAATGCAAAATGCATTATTTAATTTTTTATCTAATTTCAAAAAAGTTGGTTTATTATCTCAAGGTTGATTTTATTATATATATATATATACACACCTCAAGTTTTTAAAGGATGTAATTCAAGCTGCATCTCATTTCTGTCATTTTGTCACAGATAAAGCAGATCATTTAAAACATCACTGGATCTGAACGTCTCCGACACTGATCCTGTCCCATCATGCACTGGGGTCGCATTCTCTGCATCTTAATGAGGAAGGGCTTGCAGTGGCAGATTGAGGAGACAGATTAGGATGCTCAGTTATGAAATCAGGGAAATTTATCAGAAAAACAACCGAAAGCCCCCTGCAATCACACACACACACACACACACACACACACACACACACACACACACACACAGCAGCGCTTGTCTGAGCATCTGTGCGCATGTCGCAGCCTGCAGCAGAAACAAACAGGGTGGTAAACAAGTATGTGTGTGTGTGTGTGTGTGTGTGTGTGTGTGTGTGTGTGTGTGTGTGTGTTGCTTTACATCTTGTACTCAGTTGCTTAATTGCTGTGAGTGTGATGTTATTGATCAGAAACTGATTTAAAGAATTAAATCATGATGAACAAGTGGTATTGTGGACTATCAAAACTACCAGTCACAACGTTTTTTTTAATGTTAGTTTCCAACACTGTAGCAAAGTTAAATGTTTTTTGGTTTTAAGTTTAAAAATTATTTTTTAGTATAACATTTTTGTTTGATTTTTGCACTAAAATGAAAAAAAAAATATATAGAAAAATATTAAAGATATTTTCAAAATGTTATATGAAAATGTATTTATTGAAAGATTAAAGTAAACAAGGAATGTTCTTTTTAATGCACCATTAAAGCAAAGAACCTGATCTCTCTCTCTCTCTCTCTCTCTCAGTGTTTGTGAAGAGGAGCATCTGTTTTTCTGTGTTGATGCTGATGCGCATGCGCAGCTGTCTGCGTTCTCTGCGACTCCGTCCTCAGTGTCTAATGGCTCTCTGCTGTGTCTCTGAGCAACACAATTTATGGGGGTGATCCACACCCCTTTTCTCAGGACGTAAATTAGCTGGGACCCCTCTGCCGTCTGCTGAGGGACGGGGTCAAACGAGACTTTACTGCTTTTGTGTCGTGCTGCAGCTTTAGAACATTTCAACCCTTTTTTCAGATTGAATTGCTTGGCGTTTTTCAATCAGAATCGTTCAAAGCAGAAATTAATCAAACATATAAGGCAGAAGAATAAAAAACTAAAAATAATAGTAGTATAAAAGTTATGAAATACATAATATATTAAATTAAAAATGTTATTTCTACATATATATTTAATTGATCAATTATTTAATGAACATATTTTTGCTTACAACACATTTTGATTGTTTGTCTACTTGAAAGAGAGTATAGCAAAATATAACAATTTGTGTTTCATGCTAATTAAAATTCACATGCAGAAACACATACTACATTTTAATTTATGAAACAATGGTTACTTTTCTTAATGCATCTATAATTAATTTTTCTTTTCATTTGTTCGTTTATTTAACTGTACTGACTTAATGGTTTGATGTTTTCTAATGTATATAAAAAAAAAAAAACAAAAAAAAAAAAACTCGCAAATCTGCTCCGAGGTTCCGATCCAATTCAAATGAGTCGCGAATCATCTCCGAAGTCCCGATCCAAATGAGTCGCGAATCCGCTCCGAAGTCCCGATCCGAATGAGTCGCGAATCATCTCCGAAGTTCCGATCCGAAACAAATGAGTCGCGAATCCGCTCCGAGGTCCCGATCCGAATCAAATGAGTCGCGAATCATCTCCGAAGTTCCGATCCGAAACAAATGAGTCGCGAATCCGCTCCGAGGTCCCGATCTGAATCAAATGATTCGCGAATCCTCTCCGAAGTCCCGACAGGAATCAAATGATTCGCGGATCCGACCTGAGTGCTTCAAACTAGTGAATCATTTTGAGGAAAGATTTGAGGAACCCTGTACCTAAACCCTCTCCCTCTACTAATACATGGACGTGATTTTAGAGTAATAAAGGTAAAATATCCCCGGAGTCGTGATGCCCTTCCCGTCAGCATCCAGAGACTGTTAAAGAATCAGGGATTAATATCAATATTAATAATATAATATGAAATATCATATATTAAATTAAAAATGTTATTTCAACATATTTAATTGATCAATTATTTACAAATATAAATATTTACAAAACAATATTTACAAAAAATATATATTTTATAAATATATGCATGACTTCAGAATTTTAAAATAAACATTTTATATAAAAAAATAATCCTTACAACAAATTTTGATTGTTTGACTACTTGAAAGAGAATATAGCAAAATATAACAATTTGTGTTTTTTAAAAAAACTTTTAATACATGAAACCATGACTAATTTTCTTAAGGCATCTAGAATTTATTTTTCTTTTCATTTGTTTGTTTATTTAACTGTACTGCCTTAATAGTTTGATGTTTTTTAGTGTTTATAAAAAATAAATCCGAAAAGAAATTCGCGACTCTATCCGCTCCGAAGTCCCGATCCAATGAGTCGCGAATCCGCTCCGAAGTCCCGATCCAAATGATTCGCGGATCCGATCGGAGCGCTTCAAACTAGTGAATCATTTTGCGATGCAATAGTTTAACTGAATCAGAGTTTCGTGTTTTTGTTTTAAATCAGTACACACAGTGTCGAAATTTGAAAACGAATGGCTCTTTTGATCTGGTTTTTGCCAGTGAATCGAGTTCGAGTTTGAATCAATCGGTTCCAGGGTAAATGACTCACTAAGTTAAATCGGTTCTTTCTCGTCTTCAGTCATGTTTACACGACACTCTCAGCTCAACCGCTGGCTCACCTTATTACATAATAAGATTATGTAATCTTTTAATTTCTCTATTTTGTTTAGTTTAATTTGAAGTACTAAAATAACTACATCTAAAACATAATATAGACATTAAAAAACTAAAATGAATAAAAACCACTGAATGAATTGAAATATATTAAAGTGAAAACATAAAATATACAAATAAAACTAATGTAAAATATTACTAAACACATATACACTATACATATATATTTTTTCATATGACCCTTAAAAACTATTATTATGGCTTATAGATGATCATAAATGATTATACACCAAAGATTTACCAAGGTGCATGTTTGAGCTACAAAACACTTATTAAGGTATATGGTGTTGGCAAAGTAAATATTATATAAATAATACACACACACACACACACACAAAGCCAACTAGTGACTGTACAACATCAGTACAAACAAACACACACACACACACACCCACGCACATATAAATAGGAGATACAAACAGAGACTCTGAGAAAAGGGCTTTATCCATTTAAGAAGCTACAAATCATTGGAAACTTACAGGAAACATCATAACCAATGGATGCTTGGATGCAGCTACACATTTACAGTTGAAGACATACTTACAATGACGTCCAAAACACAAACACATCATCCTAAACCCTCTCCCTCTACATAGACGTGATTTTAGAGTAATAAATGTAAAATATCCCCGGAGTCGTGATGCCCTTCCCGTCAGCATCCAGAGACTGTTAAAGAATCGGTGATTAATATCAACATTAATAATATAATATGAAAATACATAATATATTAAATTAAAAATGTTATTTAAACATATATATTTAATTGATCAATTATTTACAAATATAAATATTTACAAAACAATATATTTACAAAACAAATATTTTATAAATATATGCATTTTTTCAGAATTTTTAAATAAATATTTTATTTTAAAAAATAATCCTTACCACATTTTGATTGTTTGTCTACTTGAAAGAGAATATAGCAAAATATAACAATTTGTGTTTCATGCTAATTAAATTTCACATGCAGAAACACAAATACTACACTTTTAATACATGAAACCATGGTTAATTTTCTTAAGGCATCTATAATTTATTTTGTTTGTTTATTTAACTGTACTGCCTTAATGGTTTGATGTTTTCTAGTGTTTATAAAAAAAATCCGAAAAGAAATTCGCAAATCTGCTCCAAAGCTCCTATCAAAGCCAAATGAGTCGCGAATCCGCTCCGAAGTCCCGATTCAAATGAGTCGCGAATCCGCTCCGAAGTCCCGATCCGAATGAGTCACGAATCCGCTCCGAAGTCCCGATGCAAATGAGTCGCCAATCCGCTCCGAAGTCCCGATCCAAATGAGTCGCGAATCCGCTCCGAAGTCCCGATCCGAATGAGTCACGAATCCGCTCCGAGGTACCGAAACGAATCTTTAAACACAATGTTGAAATTTGAAAATGATTTGCTCTTTTGATCTGGTTTTTGCCAGTGAATCGAGTTCGAGTTTGAATCAATCGGTTCCAGGGTAAATGACTCACTTTATTAAATTGGTTCTTTCTCGTCTTCAGTCATGTTTACACGACACTCTCAGCACAACCACTGGCTCACCTTATTACATAATAAGATTATGTAATCTTTTAATTTCTCTTTTTTGTTTAGTTTAATTTGACATACTAAAATAATTAAATCTAAAACATAATATAGACATTAAAAAACTAAAATTAATAAAAACAACTAAATGAATTTAAATTAATATATTTAAGGGAAAACATAAAATATACAAATAAAACTTATTTAAAATATTACTAAACACATACACACTATATATATATATATATATATATATATATATATATATTTTTTTTTTTTTTTTTTTGCATATGACCCTTAAAAACTATTATTGTGGCTTATAGATTTACCAAGGTGCATGTTTGTGCTACAAAACACTTATTAAGGTATATGGTGTTGGCAAAGTAAATATTTTAGACTTTTTTAAAAAAACCTTTAGTTACTAATGAAATTTCTGCATTTTTTTAAAATTACCTTTTAATTCCAGGTTTTCCATGAGCTTTCAAAGCCACTATGGATCAAATCTTATTCAGTCTCGCCACCTAGTGACAGTACAACATCAGTACACACACACACACACACACACACACACACACTCACACACACACACACACACACACACACAGCCACCTAGTGACAGTACATCAGTACAAACACACACACACTCACCTAGTGACAGTACAACATCAGTACAAACACACACACAGACACACACACACACACACACAGACACACACACATAAATGAGAGAAAAAAACAGAGACTCCGAGAAAAGGGCTTTATCCATTTGAGAAGCTACAAATCGTTGGAAACTTACAAGAAACATCATAACCAATGGATGCTTGGATGCAGCTACACATTTACAGTTGAAGTCATACTTACAATGACGTCCAAAACACAAACACATCATCCTGAACCCTCTCCCTCTACATGGACGTGATTTTAGAGTAATAAATGTAAAATATCCCCGGAGTCGTGATGCCCTTCCCGTCAGCATCCAGAGACTGTTAAAGAATCGGTGATTGATATCAATATTAATAATATAATATGAAAATATATAATATATTAAATTAAAAATTTTATTTCAACATATATATTTAATTGATCAATTATTTAATAAACTAATATTTTATAAATATATGCATGACTTCAGAATTAAAATAAATAAAATAAATATTTTATTAAAAAAATAATGATTAGTACACATTTTGATTGTTTGTCTACTTGAAAGAGAATATAACAAAATATTACAATTTGTTTCATGCTAATTAAATTTCAAATCAGAAACACAAATACTACACTTTTAATACATGAAACCATGGTTAATTTTCTTAAGGCATCTATAATTTATTTTTCTTTTCATTTGTATGTTTATTTAACTGTACCGCCTTAATGGTTTGATGTTTTCTAGTGAAAATCCGAAAAGATATTCGCAAATCTGCTCCAAAGCTCCTATTAAAGTCAAATGATTCGCGGATCAGCTCCGAAGTCCCGATCCGAATGAGTCGCGAATCCGCTCCGAAGTCCCGATCCTAATGAGTCGCGAATCCGCTCCAAAGTCCTGATCCGAATCAAATGATTCGCGAATACCCCCCGAAGTCCCGATCCAAACGAGTTGCGCATTCGCTCCAAAGTCCCGATCTGAATGAGACACGAATCTGCTGTGAAGTCCCGATCCGAATCAAATGATTCGCGAATCCGATCGGAGCGCTTCAAACTAGTGAATCATTTTGCGACGCAATTGAACTGAATCAGTTTCGTTTTTTTTTTAAATCATTACACACAGTGTCGAAATTTGAAAACGAATGGCTCTTTTGATCTGGTTTTTGCCAGTGAATCGAGTTCGAGTTTGAATCAAACGGTTCCAGGGTAAATGACTCACTAAATTAAATCGGTTCATTCTCGTCTTCAGTCATGTTTACACCACACTCTCAGCACAACTGCTGGCTCACCTTATTACATAATAAGATTATGTAATCTTTTAATTTCTCTTTTTTGTTTAGTTTAAATTGAAGTACTAAAAGAACTAAATCTAAAACATAATATAGACATTAAAAAACTAAAATGAACAAAAACAACTAAATGAATTGAAATTAATATATTAAAGTGAAAACAAAATATACAAATAAAACTAATGTAAAATATTACCAAACACATACACACTATACATATATTTTTTTCATATGACCCTTAAAAACTATTATTATGGCTTATAGATGATCATAAATGATTATACACCAAATATTTACCAAGGTGCATGTTTGTGCAACAAAACACTTATTAATTATATGGTGTTGGCAAAGTAAATATTATATAAATAATACACACACACACACACACACCTAGTGACAGTACAACATCAGTCCAAACAAACACACACACCAACACACAGACTCTCTCTCTCTCACACACACACACACACACACCCACATACACAGACACGCACACAAACGCACGCACGCACGCATGCACACACAGACACACAAACACACACACAGCCACCTAGTGACAGTACATCAGTACAAACAAACAAACAAACACACACACAGCCACCTAGTGACAGTACATCAGTACAAACACACACACACACACACCTGTGACAGTACAACATCAGTACAAACACACACACACACACACCTGTGACAGTACAACATCAGTACAAACACACACACACACACACCTGTGACAGTACAACATCAGTACAATTACACACACACACACACACACACACACACACACACACACACACACACACGCACAGACAGACACAGACACACACACATACACACACCACCACCTAGTGATATCATTACTTACCTATAAGCAGAGCCGGATTACCCATAAGGGAACTTGGGCCAGTGCCCAGGGGCACCAACCATTCACAACAACCAGGGGGGCACCACATGACAAGCTTTAAAAATATTTTTTCGTAAATTGTTTTAATATTAACTTGAAATTCTTGAAAGACCATAAATAACTTGTTTATGAACACTAACTTAACAACAATAAAAATAATAATAAATTATAAATAAATAATGATTACATGACCACTATCAGTAAAAAGCGATATACAAATAAACTTGAAATGAATTGAATAGTGACAGTACAACATCAGTACACACACACAC
Source organism: Carassius gibelio (assembly GCF_023724105.1). NCBI lineage: Eukaryota > Metazoa > Chordata > Actinopteri > Cypriniformes > Cyprinidae > Carassius > Carassius gibelio. Next base: position 18,660,173 of record NC_068393.1, read on the forward strand.
ACACACACACACACAGACCGACACACATACAGAGACAGCCATCTAGTGACAATACAACATCAGTAAAAACACACACACACAAACTCACAGACACACGTAAATGAAAGATACAAACAGAGACTCCGAGAAAAGGGCTTTATCCATTTGAGAAACTACAAATCATTGGAAACTTACAAGAAACATCATAACCAATGGATGCTTGGATGCAGCTACACATTTACAGTTGAAGTCATACTTACAATGACGTCCAAAACACAAACACATCATCCTAAACCCTCTCCCTCTACATGGACGTGATTTTAGAGTAATAAATGTAAAATATCCCCGGAGTCGTGATGCCCTTCCCGTCAGCATCCAGAGATGTTAAAGAATCAGGGATTAATATCAACATTAATAATATAATATGAAAATACATAATATATTAAATTAAAAATGTTATTTCAACATATATATTTAATTGATCAATTATTTACAAATATAAATATTTATATATAGCTAAAAATATTTAGAGAATATAGCAAAATATAAGAATTTGTTTCAGGAAATTTAAATTTCACATGCAGAAACACAAATACTACACCTTTAATACATGAAACCATGGTTAATTTTCTTAAGGCATCTATAATTTCTTTTGTTTGTTTATTTAACTGTACTGCCTTGATGGTTTGATGTTTTCTAATGTTTATAAAAAAAATCTGAAAAGAAATTCGCAAATCTGCTCCAAAGCTCCTATCAAAGTCAAATGATTCGCGAATCTACTCCGAGGTTTCGATCCAAATGAGTCGCGAATCCGCTCCCAAGTCCCGATGCAAATGAGTCGCGAATCCGCTCCCAAGTCCCGATGCAAATGAGTCGCGAATCCGCTCCGAAGTCCCGATCCAAATGAGTAGCGCATCTGCTCCGAAGTCCCGATCCAAATGAGTAGCGCATCTGCTCCGAAGTCCCGATCCAAATGAGCGGCGAATCCGCTCCAAAGACCCGATCCGAATCAAATGATTCGCGAATCCTCTCCGAGGTCCCGAAACGAATCTTTACACACAATGTTGAAATTTGAAAACGCATGGCTCTTTTGATCTGGTTTTTGCCAGTGAATCGAGTTCGAGTTTGAATCAATCGGTTCCAGGGTAAATGACTCACTAAGTTAAATCGGTTCGTTCTCGTCTTCAGTCATGTTTACACGACACTCTCAGCACAACCGCTGGCTCACCTTATTACATAATAAGATTATGTAATCTTTTCATTTCTCTATTTTGTTTAGTTTAATTTGAAGTACTAAAATAACTAAATCTAAAACATAATATTGACATTAAAAAACTAAAATGAATAAAAACAACTAAATGAATTGAAATATATTAAAGTGAAAACATAAAATATACAAATAAAACTAATTTAAAATATTACTAAACACATACACACTATGACCCTTAAAAACTATTATTATGGCTTATAGATGACTCAGAAATGATTATACACCAAAGATTTACCAAGGTGCACGTTTGAGCTACAAAACACTTATTAAGGTATATGGTGTTGGCAAAGTAATTTTTTTAGACTTTTATGTTTAAAACCTGAAGTTACTAATGAAACTTCTGCATTTTTTTAATTGCCTTTTAATTCCAGGTTTTCCATGAGCTTTCAAAGACACTGTGGATCAAATCTTATTCAGTCTCGCCACCTAGTGACAGTATAACATCAGTAAACACACACACAGACAACCACACACACACCTAGTGAAAGTAAATAAGTATAAACACACACACGCACACTCACACACAGCCACCTAGTGACAGTAAATCAGTACACACACATGCACACACACACACTCACACAAACACATGCACGCACATAGTGACAGTACAACATCAGTACAAACACACACACACACAAAGACACACACACACAGATACAGACACACACACACACACACAGACTCTCTCTCTCGCTCTCTCTCTCTCTCACACACACACACACACACACACACACACAGACTCTCTCTCTCTCTCGCTCTCTCTCTCTCTCTCACACACACACACACAGACTCTCTCTCTCTCTCGCTCTCTCTCTCTCTCTCACACACACACACACACACACAGACTCTCTCTCTCGCTCTCTCTCTCTCTCTCACACACACACACACACACGCGCACATATAAATGAGAGATACAAACAGAGACTCCGAGAAAAGGACTTTATCCATTTGAGAAACTACAAATCATTGGAAACTTACAAGAAACATCATAACCAATGGATGCTTGGATGCAGCTACACATTTACAGTTGAAGACATACTTACAATTACGTCCAAAACACAAACACATCATCCTGAACCCTCTCCCTCTACATGGACGTGATTTTAGAGTAATAAATGTAAAATATCCCCGGAGTCGTGATGCCCTTCCCGTCAGCATCCAGAGATGTTAAAGAATCAGGGATTAAAACCAGCGGAGCGCTCTTCAGTCCAAACTCTGACGCAGGATCCGCTTCTCCTCTTCCACAAAGTTCTTATCAGACGTGGCCTGTCCGATGTCCCGCTTCCTCTTTTCCTTCTGCTGGAAGGTTTCCACGCGACGCTTCTTAGCAGACGCCTGCTGCTTCCCAGACGCATCGTCATCTGAGATGATAAAGAGCGTCCCGAACTCAAAAACATGTCAAGATCGACAGAACGATAGATAGATGGATAGAGTGAGATAGTTACCAGAGTCCTGCTGTTGCTCCTCCTCCGGCAGGAAGTGGGCGGGGCCACCGTGGGCTTGAGGGGCGTCGTCTCCGTTGTCCTCATACACATTGGACCATTTGATGGCCATGTCCATTCCATCAGGAGCTCCTTTCTTCTTCTCCTCCGTCACGTACGTCTGTGGCGGAGGAACGGCATTGTTCTTCCACACCTTGAACTGCTTAGGAGGCTGAAACCAAAACAAATCATAAAAATCCCATAGACTTACACTGAAAGAATATTTAAATAAGCCAAAACTATTCAAACTCCATCTGTCAATATATATATATATATATATATAAAATGCACATGATCATTTTAGTTAACTCTACAATAAGCCAATCAGTTTCACTCAGTGTAGAAATATGCAGGACTAATGTTACCACAAAAAAGAAGAAAAAAAGGAATTGCAAAAACTAAATTCTAAAGATTGCTACGCAGTACGCACTTGATTTTCTAGCAAACACTGTTTTATTCAGTATTGGATAATAATGAAATAATGACCTCTTCTGGCGCTTTGACGGCTCTTCTGTCCCAGTCGATGACTTTATTGAGCGGGTTGTAGAGGAAAGCGGGTTTGCTGACGGATCGGAAAAGATCGTCGGGTTTCGGCAGCGGTTCGGCGGCTCGCTTGCGGCCCTGCGCTTCAGTCGATGCTGAGGGCTCCGGTTCGCTTCGGTTCTTCACACCGGACTCACCGTCCGAGTCACTGCTGCTGTCGCTCAGGTCATCAAAGCCCATGAAGAAATTACGAGCCTCTGACTGCTTCTCATCGCCCATGGTGGCTGAAGACGAGAGAGACTGCCGGGTTCAGTGATTGGGGGTTAATTCGGAAGCGCAGATTAACAACAACTAAACAACACTCGCCATGTTGAATTCGACGCTCGCTGATGACGTAAACGCAGGGCCAACAACGGGCCAACGACTCTGCAAACAACGGGATCACAGAAATAAAACATACGAAAATTTTATTTGATTTTTAAACCATATATTTTCAAAACAAGAGCTATAAATATAAAAATATTACAGTCGTTTGCTTGAGGATTCAGACCGCTGTTGAAGTAGAGGTCGAGGTCACGTGATACGCGTTACATTTCTCAGCGCTTTTCGGTCGGACCAATCACTGACTTTTACAATGACTAAATCGTTTTAAAGAGGTGGCTAGGTGTATTTATATTTTACTTACGTGTAATTAATTAATTTAAATGATTGTTTCCTAGAGTACAAGTATCTCCATTAACACAAAACGCAGCTTCATTTTAGATCGATCCATCCATCCATCTATCTATCTATGTGTATTCATGCTGTAATTTGGATACGCTGTAAATTAAAAAGATGTTTTATTTTTCTTTATTAGAAGCACATATATGCTCTGGTCAAGCTCAGGTACTTTAATTATAACAGTGATGCTACCAACATGTTTGATTGATTGATTGCTGCTTTATTTAACAAACCCCACAAAATCTTTACAATGAGCAAAGACAACGTGTTTAAGGAATTATGGCACATAAAAATCACATTTAAGAAGTCCTGAGTCATCAAAACCAAGCATTTCCAGACAGAAAACAACTTATTGATCAACCAGTCCAGTGAGCCGCCTTAAATATATATATAGATATATATATATATTTTTGAAAATACAAGAGTAGAAAAAAAAAACTGCACAGTTTCTTTTTTTTAGGATGATGACAGATTTCAGCATGTATTTGGTGTGCTGATAGCTGGAAAAACGCTGTAGTTCCTGATGAAACCCAGCATTCTTTCTGGATGAGCAGATTGCTAGGAAACACCGGCTTCTTTATGACTGTGATGTCATACAGAGGGGCTTGTAAACGTTACGAAAACTGCAGAATATTTTACAAGTGTCTTTCTGGCAGAGAAATAATGATAACTTCATTTTCTCTTCAACAGGAGAAATAAACAGATGCATTACGACAGAGTAACAGCGTCTCTTCATTTCTGCGAATCCTAAAACACTTCTTGTATAAAAAAAAAAAAGTCGTGACATTGGAAGTCGTGAAAACCGCTAAACTGAAATTTGAGATTTGCCCGAGGAGCTGTTTGAAGCTAAACCTTCAGCTAGCCATGATTAGCAACTTGAGATAATTGTCACATGCAAAAAACTATAGAAGCTTGATCCTGCCATGAAAAAAAAGTTATTGCGAATTTTTAATCTCTCAATACGGACTTTCTTCTCTCGCAATTCTGACTTTTTTATATTCGGACTAAAATTTTATAATTTTCTTTTAGAAACTCGCAATCATGAGAGAAAAGTAGTTGTGAAATATAAACACAGAATTCTGACTTTCTCGCTATTCAATTTTTCTTCCACAAAATAAAAAAGATAATTGCGAATTTTTAATCTCTCAATCCGGATTTTCTTCCCTCGCAATTTTCGTCCACAAAGTAAAACGTTTATTAAAAGTTTATTAACAAATAAAAACATTTAACTTTTGATAAAATTTTTAGCTTAAATTTTAAATTTATAGCTTTATAAGGAAAGTGTGAGGAACGAAGCTGCCACCACAGCAGACTTTAAATGTATGAAGCTAAAGGTTAAGTAGACTAATAATGAATTATAAGGTAATATAGCTTAATGCTAACGCTACGCAAATGCTACAAGTGGGGTCAAGATAATAAACTTCTGAAAGGAAGAACGTCCAATCAGCACCTGAGGATCGTGAAACCACGGCATGTTTGAAAGCGTGTTTATTTTTTATTATCTGGGAACTGCAGGACAAACGAAAACAAAAATGTATTATTTTTTTTTGCTTCAATTACTCGTTTCACGAGTCACATCTGTTCGCGAATACTGTCCAAATGTGCTATAAATCTATTTATAAACACGATGCTACAATCTAAGCAACACAAAGTAACAATTCATCATTCATCGTTTAAAAACAGGCTTTTTATGCTGCTTGATGAATGTGAATTTTGAGAAACGCGTACGGTTCGGTCGTTCTGAATGGATCCAGAGGATTTATGTAGTTTACAGCTACATTTTGAAGTTAAGAGCAATTTCTGTCATGAAAATTTGATTTTATAATAATCAAAATTGTAATCGTTATGACTCACTGACTAGTGCTAATAAAAAGTAAATTATTATTATCCTGACCCAGCTGGTTTCAATTAAACACCAGCTGAGCTGGAGACTAGTTAAACTAGCTAAACCCAGCTAAAACCAGCTAAAACCGATTTCATCCGTCATTTTGTTGCTGGTTAGAAAAATAAGTGTACTTTGTTTTCCTCACATATTAGAAAAAGCAGATTTAAGTGCTTTATGTTCTCTTTCCTTTAGACGAAACGATCTGATTCATTTTCCTCGAGTAATAAAACAAAAAAAGGCCATCAGGTGTCATTCATGAAACACACGCTGAATATGAAACGGTGTGTTTGATGAACGATGGTCTCTCAAATGTTCTTCTTCCTGTTGATGAGCACCGAGCAGCAGGTCAGCGCGCCGTCCACCTTCACTTTCTCCTGATTGGACACCGGGATGAGCATGTGATCCTTCAGCTTCTCAAACACCTGCAGCAGGAGACGCAGAGGAGACTTTTATTATGAAACCAATCAATCGTAATAATCAATATATCGATTTATCGCACTATTCGTGTACATTTCTACTTGTTACTTTGCACTTTTTGTTAGAAAATGTTTATTTACTATGAAGGTGTATAATATTTTGACTTAATTTCAAAGATCTAAATATTTTTAAGAATTTAACGTTTGTTTTCGTTTGAAAGTGTGCTGGCTTTGTTGTTATATTATGATTATATAATCAGTGGCACAAAATGGCCTTATAATGACAATAATATTGTTTATCGTAATTATTTCTGAGGCAATGCATCGCACAACAAAAAGTTTTAATCAATGTGATGGTTTTATAATCAGTTTCAGAGGATTCAAAGCATAATGCTGCAAACCTTCAATATAAATGCATTAATAAATATAATATAATAGTAAATGACTGAATTACATTTTTCTGAGCACACACACATTTAAATATATCATTTTAAAATTAATCTATGTATTTAAATGTTAAAATATACAAAGGATTAAAACTAAAACTTTAATAAAACGTTTTGGTTTTATTTATAAAAATATATAAAAAATGTATATGAATAATATAATAAAAAAAATACTGAATTTAAAATAAAATTCTGAGAACATTTTGAAATTGTACTGTGATTTGATATATTAAGAGATAAATATTATATAAATATTAAATAGTATTAATGTAAAATATACTTCATAGAAAAAAATGCCTGTTAAATGTTAAACATTTCAATATAATATTTTTGGGAATTGTTTTTAGTATAACTTAACTCTTACCTACATGTAAAGTATTATGCATATTTAATAATATTTCATTATATATATATATATATATATATATATATATATATATATATATATATATATAATATATATATATATAAAATGCATAAATTAATCTTAAATAAATTACTGAATACAATTCTAACCACAACATGAAATTGTCTTTGTATGTGAAATAATTGAAATAAATAACAAATTATGTGAAATAAAATTTATATAAAATATTATATTTAATAGAAAATTAAATTTGAAAGTATTTCTGGCTTCTACCAGGTAAAGTTAAATGTTTTCATAAGTGAACCATTTACAAAAAACTGTAAAGTTCACATAAATGTGGTAATATTGAATGGAGTAATCTTCAAGAACAGTTTTATTTCTATTATTAATGACGCACAGAAGCGTTGTGTAATTCCGAGCTCATGAGCTGCAGCTGTAAAGCATTAGTCCATCTCAAAAAGCCTCATAAAGAGCAGTGTGTCATTTGATGGAGATCCTCCAAAAGCCCAGCCGTGTTTTCCTAAGAGTCCTCCAGCAACCACAAGATCTCATACTGCAGACCATCAAGAGACCGTTAACATTACATCTACTCATGCTTCACACACAGCTCTGATTAAATCATACATCACTGGATCATCAGATGATCGTACATCTCCGTCTAGTTACATATATTATTGTTAGTTCATTTTGGTATTTATTATAGTAATATTAGCTACAATAATGGTTTTAGTAATATTAGGTAGTTTTAAAATCACTTATTTATGTTTGAAATCACTTATTTATGTTTGAAATTACTTATTTATACCAGATGAGATTTATTATTGAATTCATTTATGTATTTATAGGAAGTGAGTGTGGGTGCGTATATATGTGTGTTTGTGCGCATATATGCGTTTGTGTGTCTGTGTGAGTGAGTGTATGTATGAATGTGTGCGAGCATGTGTGTGTCTGTGTGCGTGTGTGTGTGCATGTTTGTGTGCATGTGTCTGTGTGCGTGCATGTTTGGTGAGTGTGTGTTTCTGTGTGTGTGCATGCATGTGCATGTGTGTGTGTCTCTGTGGGTGCATGTTTGTGTGCATGTGTGTGTGTCTCTGTGTGCATGTTTGTGTGCGTGTGTGTGCATGTGTGTGTTTCTGTATGGTTGTCTGTGTGCGTGCGTGTGTGTGTGTGTGTGTGTATGCATGTTCGTGTGCATGTGTGTGTGTGTCTGTGTGCGTGCGTGTTTGTGTGCGAGTGTGTGTGTGTGCATGTGTGTGTGTGTATGCATGTATGTGTGCATGTGTGTGGTCTGTGTGCGTGCATGTTTGTGTGCGTGTGTGTGTGTGCGTGTGTGTGTATGCATGTATGTGTGCATGTGTGTGGTCTGTGTGCGTGCATGTTTGTGTGCATGTGTGCGTGCGTGTGCATGTGTGTGTGTGAATGCATGTATGTGTGCATGTGTGTGTGTCTGTGTTTGCATGTTTGTGTGCATGTGTGCGTGTGCATGTTTGTGTGTGTATGCATGTATGTATGCATGAATGCATGTATGTGTGCATGTGTGTGTGTCTGTGTGCGTGAATGTTTGTGTGCATTTGTGTGTGTCTCTGTGTGCATGTTTGTGTGCGTGCGTGTGCATGTGTCTGTGTGCGTGCATGTGTGTCTGTGTGTGTGCGTGCGTGCGTGTGCGTGCATGTGTCTGTGTGCGTGCGTGTGCATGTGTGTCTGTGTGTGTGCGTGCGTGCGTGTGCGTGCATGTGTCTGTGTGCGTGCGTGTGCATGTGTGTGTATGCATGTATGTGTGCATGTGTGTGTGTGTGTATGCATGTATGTGTGCATGTGTGTGCGTCTGTGTCTCTGTGTGTGCATGTTTGTGTGCATGTGCATTGTACATTGTGTGTGTGCGTGTGTGAGTGTGTGACCTTGGCGCTCTCAGGAAACTCCTCCGGTGTGCAGTGCAGCAGGACGTGTCCTTTCCCCGGCAGGTTCATGTAGACACAGTTTGCTGCCAGATCATCAGGAAGTGTCAGTTTATCATATTTATGATCGCTCATCTGCTGCATGATCTACAGAGAACGACAGATAACACAAAAGCTACTTCATCAGTTTGTAATAGGATGGTGATATAATGGAACAAACTGAATAAAAGAAAGGTCAAGTATTAAAAGAAAGAAAAACAAAGAGGATAATATTAAACTAATTATTAATGTTGGCACATTATGGAATTTTGTATTTTTCATTTGTGAAATAAAATGTATACTGTGACAGAACATAGAATATAATAATAAATGTTGAACTAAAAAGTGAGAAACTCCTCGTATTTTTGGCCTTTTTATGGTTCTAGACTTATATTACAACTATCAGATGACCTCATCAAGAGCGGAGCCTCTGATTGGTCGGGTTGTTTTTTTGCAGCACTAACAGATGACACACACACAACCTCACAAAGAAACTCACACACACACACACACACACCAGCAGAGGGAGACACAGGTCAGGGTTTACTACCGCTCTCATATAAAGGGAGAAATGGCATCAAGTCAACATTTTACTTCCACAAATGACTATTTAGGCCTTAGCTTGAAAGATTTATGTATTTTAATTATGTATAATATTTCCAGTCTTTTGGATTTCAGCTCTTTAACATAAAATAATATATCAAATGTGATGCATATCTGCCAGTCATGCATTAATGCAACAGGTCAGATTTCTGAAATTTGCTTCAGTCTCACACATTTGAGCTAATTTGTTCCACAGCTAGTCACTTTTTCACCATATTCATATTTTGTAATAGAATAAATGTAATTTTTTTCCCACTATGAACAGATTTTTGCTGATTGCAAGTTATCTGAATAAATACATTTTTAAAAATGATAATAAATATAATAATACATAATATAAAATGTGATAATTTAAATTAAACACTTAAAACATATTTTTTAATATACAACATTTTCTATAAAAATCCATAATTAATTTTGTTATTAATTTGAAAATAATATATATATAAAAAACATATGAAAAAGATTTATAATAAATGTTTTATAATAAATGTATATTTATAATACATTTTAAATAATATTAAAGAATTATAATAACTGTATATTTATTATTAGAAGTATTTAAATGATTAAAATATAGAAAATATTTACAAATTATTTAATAATTCTTTTTACAAATATGCATATTTAAATAAAATCAAATAGATCCAAATAAAAAACAAATATGAATTTTTTTTTAATATTAATAATTATATTAAAATATTTAAATAAAACGAAAAAAAAAAAATATATAGGTAGATATATATATATATATATATATATATATATATATATATATATATATATATATATATATATATATATATATATATTTATTTGAAAAATTAAAATAGGATTATTTAAATAAAATCAAACAGAGATATGCAAATAGTTATGAAAACAAACAACACCATGATTTTTTTGAGTGCTGAAATCTGACTGGTTTTATTGATCTGTGAATAGCATCACATTCAATTTTATTAGTTTATGTCAAATCTGTGCAATGCAAATTGATTTTTTTTTTTTTTTTGCAATTTAAATACACAGATGTATATATTATATTAGATTACAATTAGTGCACCCTAGATCATTAGCATCCTAGGTATGCATTACAATCTATTTCCGGTGTATTTATGTGTGTGTGTGTGTGTGTGTGTGTGTGTTTCTTTAACATGATTCTGTAAGCCTACTGCCTGATGCATCACAATTCCAACTTTAACACCTGAAATCACAATTCCTGCATGGATTCAGGCTGTGCTGACGTCAAACGTGAAGAGGAAACGCTGAATCCCTGCTGGGAATCTGGGAATGAGCCAAAACAAGGAAGGAAACACAGAAAGGGGGACGGATAAAGCGGCTTCGGCGATAAGGAAACTTTGGCGAGATGAGACCGATTTCCATGATGATGTTTTTCATGTTTGCAGAGTTCACAATTATCCCGGTCCCACAACATCCAGGCATTCCAAAGCATTCCCGTGCCAACTGTTGATCTGAATCTGAGCAAGACCCAGCGTCACTGAACGGCTCAGAGATCCGGACGCGGGAGGAATGAAGCATATTAAGGACGGAGCAAGACTTTGGATTAATCGTGTTTAACGCTTAACTGTTTTTACTGGACAATATCAAGTTAAATTCATATCCTGCAATGTTTAATGGATTTATAAGAGTTTGCTCTCGCTGAATATTTAGCTCTATTATTCCAAAAGTTTGAAATTATTATGATTTTTAAAATGTTTTTGAAAAACTGTTTTCTGCTCACTGAGGCTGCATTTCTTTGATTAAAAATACAGTAAAAACATTAAAACTGTGAAATAGTATTAACGTTTCAAACATCCATTTTCTGTGTAAATGTGTGTTAAAAAATAATTTATTTCTGTGATGCACATCTGTATTTTCAGCATCATTCCTCCAGTCTTCAGTGTCACATGATCTTCAGAAATCAGAATAATATGATGATTTACTGCTCAAGAAACATTTCTGATAATTTTGAGCAAACTTCTATATTTCCAGCAGGTTTTGATCTATTCTCATGATTGTAGAACCCTGTAGTTCTATATACAAGCGCTTTAGTGATTAAAACTTGTGCAATAATCAACTCAGGACAGTAGGTTTTCCATCAATTGTAGATCAGCTGCAGTTTTTCAGACATATTCAGGTGTGTTTCTACCTTCAGGGCTTTCTGCGCGGCTTCGCTGGATCCGATGGCGATGAGACCCGGGCCGGCCATGCTGCAGAAACTCTTCAGATGGAGTCTGTCCTGGACGGGAATCGTGGACACGGCGTAGTCCTGTAAAACAGAGTCCGGTCGGGACACATATCAGCACAAAAGCATTTTGGACCCGACTGGAGAAACATTCGCTCATAACAACAGAATGAAAATATTGTGTACTCTAAATAAACTACTAGCGCATTGGCTCAGCGGGTAAACAAAAGGGAAAAAACGTTTCTTCGCTTATTGGAAAAAGACACCTAAAGCACTCCAGACTTTGGAAGGAGGAGAAAACACACTCAGAGATTCTTGAGGAGAAAACAAGGGAACATTTTTGAGGAAAGTATGGATGTATTTATAAAAGCCGTTGTCTGTTGTACTATGAACATGTTTCATTAAGCAGCTCTGCTTTCAGTTTAGCGAGTCGGATGATTTTGCACAGCTTAAAAGTTTCCATAAACCATTGGCATGCAATCGATAAGGGGCTGCAGGCATCCTCTAGCTCGTTTGCAGATTGTTACGAACTTGTGACGTTAAAAAGCATCTGTGACATTAGCGAAGAATGTTCTGTATTTACGACTGGCATTTGATTTTCATTGAGAAATCAAAGCTCGCGGCTGATGTTGTTCTCAGTCTGCAGAGGAAAAACATCCTCAACGGAGCTTAACCTGATTCACATTAAACACTGAGAGACTGAGAATGAAGAGAAGAGGAGGAAAGATAGACAGACAGACAGACGGACAGACAGACAGACGGACAGACAGAAAGACAGAAAGAAAGACAGACAGACAGATGGACAGACAGAAAGACAGACAGACAGACAGACAGACGGACAGACAGACAGAGAGA
>NC_068393.1:18675293-18690293 GCF_023724105.1 Carassius gibelio
TACATAAATAGATATATAATCAGAGATGGATAAGACTCACCTTAAACGCGTCAGCCAGGATCTCTGCTCCTCTCTGATTGGTCCTCTTGGACAATCCAACAAAGAATTCTCTACCTGAACATTAGAGACACGTTAACATTCACCCCCAGAGGAACCTGCAGCGGCTCATAGACATGACCGAGTGCTGGTCTAGACAACAATTTGGATTGTATCTAGCTTCCTTCACTGATCAAAGGAAACCAAACTAATTTGCAAAGAGACATTAAAGCTTCATAACGACATCAATGCCACTGAAACTTCTGATCTGAGGCCAGTGAGAAGCTGAAGTTCAGCTGCATTAAGAGACTTTTTCCTAGTCACACAATTTTACGTTTTGTTTTAACAGTGATCTGAGATCAGTTTCTCATATATTCTGGTGTAACAGTATAAGATTGTGCATCAGTAGTTCTGGTCTGATCTGCGAACAGTGTAATGTGAAACGTGAATCCAGAACAGTAGCCACTTAATGTTTTATACAGGAGATACGAGCTTCATGATGCCAGGAGGAAATGTTTCTGGCCAGGAACGACTCTCCAGACTCAATAACTCAAGAAAAAGTCACCTACATCATTTTATTTTTGAGTGAACTATCAATTTAAATTTGCATGCATGATATTGCATTTAAAATGGAAATAAAACCAAAACAGAAACTTTTCATGAGTGATCTCAGACTTTTAGACTTCGCTGTACACATTCTGCTAGATGATCATCTTTGATTGGCTGTTCGTCTGTGCACACAAGGATTTGATTGGCTGGCTCTGCCACAAAAGGCGTTCTATGTTTAACAAAGGCATAATAAACCAAATTTGGTACCTGTGAACAGGACATCTCCCCCGTCCAGCGTGGCTGATTCATCCGTCATCTCCACTATACTGAGGCCGAGCTCAGTCAATGCAGCTTTCATGGCCTCCGTCTGGAACAGAAAAAGAGAGAGAGATGTGTTTAAAACATATTTTTCAGTTGAACAGCACAAAGTTACTGAAGGATCAATACAAAAACACAATGTGAGGGATGCTGCGATCGACTGACTAGCCTAACGCAGCCTATCATGTCAAACTAATTACACAGTACACTTTCTCTCACATCCCAATGACAGCTTGATCGTTTCCTTGAGAATATATCTACAAATAGACCCAAAAAAAGTGACTATTGCAACATCACGGTTATGTAAAAATCAAACTGAACTCTGCCCTCGTAAAAAGTAAAAAAGCTCTGTTAAATCCGATCCAGGGGGCGATTGTTGGCCCGTGAGGAATAAGTGAATTCCGATGACATCATCAGCAGGGGCCGAAGGTGATGTCATTCTGAAGGAAACAGGGAAAACTTTTATGAGGAGAAAAGATTTAGAGGAAGTGATCTGCTGGATAAGAGGAGGGGATGCTCAAAAACAGAGCGGACCGGTGTGTGTGTGTGTGTGTGTGTGTAATGACATGGGTATGACACAGGTATTACAAGGAGAGGGTGACTTATGAGGACATAACCCATGTCCCCATTTTTCAAAACACTTATAAATCATACAGGATGAGTTTTTTTGAGAAAGTAAAAATGCAATAAATGAAGGGCCATAGAATATACAGTTTGTACAGAATAAAAACCATTACACCTATGGGTTGAACCCACTTTACACAAAAACAAACGTGTGTGTGTGTGTGTGTGTGTGTGAGTGAGTGAGTGAGTGTGTGTTTCAGCAGCTCTCGAGGCTGTGTTTTTTTACAGGATGAATCAGTGTTTCCACGGCGATATCTGGCAGTGAGGTCACCATGGACTGCTGTCGCCAAACATGAGGTCATACAGGTGTGTCGCCACGGCAACCGTAATGTAAACACACACAGAGCATCTCAACAAACACCGTCAACACAAGAACACAAACGAAAAACTAACTATTCTTTATTCATTTTATTGTATTTGAATCACTAGAAGAATTGCGGTTTATAACTTTGTTTTGCTCTAATATAAAAGTCTCTCAGCTTTATAAAATCTATAAAAGTCTTTAAAATATTTTCAACCATTTTTACTCAGAAATATAATTTATTTATTTCTATAAACTAAACATATATATTTATAAATAAGACCAGAAGCTGAATATAAAAATGAGAACATATAATATTATACTATATATATATATATATATATATATATAAATTATAATAATATAATAAAAATTCAGACCAAAAGGCAAATACCAAAAATAAAATAAAATAAAATAAAAGATAGATAGATAGACAGATAGATTTTCCATTCTATGAAAGTGAAAGGGAGCCAGCAACTGCTTGGTTAAATATTTTAAATAACGTGTGTGTGTGTGAGTGTGTGTGTGTGTGTGTGAGTGTGAGTGTGTAAGTGTGAGTGTGAGTGAGTGTGTTTGAGTGTGTGAGAGAGTGAGTGTGTATGTGTGTGTGTGTGCGACGATCTCTCAGCCTTTCCACTGACGGTCTGTCAAACACACACACATCACCATCAAAACAACCTCTGAGCAGACAACACTGTGAACGAGGTCAAAGGTCAGAGGTCAGTGTAACCCCAGGCCAGACTGAGAGGACATGTTTGTCTTCACACGTGCTGACAGACGAACTGATATCATTCATGACGCAGACGCAGGTCTCACTTTCCACAAACCAGTTTACAGACAATTTACATTAATTTGGTTTGCATAACTACTGCATAATAACTGAATTAAAGAGATCACGCTGTAATTAAATTAAAATGTTGGTTGGGTTCGTTATAGTAACAGATTTCAATGACAGTCGGTAAGTTTCCTTCGATTAGAGATTTACACATCGTTGGGTTTTGTCCTTTTAAAATAAGTATTTCTAATTAGAAGAGTTAAGTGTCACTCGGTTTTATGTAAAGAGATTTAGATGTCGGACGATTTTGTTCTATTAGGATAATTCTATTTTTGTTCAAAAATTCAGATTGGATGTGATTGCAAAAAGCAACTTTGATGAAAGCTTATGCACAAAAACCGCATCTTACTGAAATAACAATAATCCCTTTCATTTGATCCCGGAATTCCAGTCTCAGGAATTCTGACTCGTGGCTTTTTTCAGTCCCAGGATGCATCAGCGCTGGTCATGATCCAGAGACTCCTGCGGGACGAGGGCCACATTCCTGTCATTCCACCGAACAGGAGCACAAACGAACTCTAATGAGACGGAGAATGGGCTCTCAGCGGATACAGTGTCTGCTGCACAGTGAGGAATAAACGGCCTACTGTAGCAAGAGATGAGATTAGAGCCATAGAGGAGAACCACATGATGCTGAGGGACCAGCAAAAATAAAATAAAAATAATAACAATAAATAAATCAATACAATGAATTAAAATAAAATAAAATAAAATTCTGACCAAAAGCTGAACCATCAAAAATTATTAAATAAAATTTTAAATAATTAAAAAAATAACTATAAATAATATAATAATTTATAAATAAAAGTAAAATAAGAATATATGAAAAGATAAGAAAAGAATAGACTGATTAGTCTGTAAGAATTTAAACAAGGATGCAGCTGAGGATGTGAATTATTAAATTACAATGAAATAATAAATGTTGTGTCCTAAACTAGGTGGAAAAAACATTTTGCACAAACAAAATAAAATAAAGAATTAAAATCAGACCAAAAGCTGAATGCTCAAAAAAATAAAAAATAAATAAATACATAATAATAAATACATAATAATAATAATAATATTATATATATATATATATATATATATATATATATATATATATATATATATATATATATATATATATAAAACAATTTAATATACTATATAAAAGATAGAAAATAAAATATTCGTTAAAATATAATAATTAAAGACAAATTTGGTGGAAAAGGTCAGATCAAAAAGAATAAGTAAAAAATTTAACAATTTAAACACTATAAACAATAAAAAAGGAATATAAAAACAATTATGTAAAAATAAGAAAGATTCATAACAAAACGTGGACAGTCAAAAAGAATGAAATAAAATACATAAAAAACTAAAATAACATTTTAAACAATAATAGAATATAAAAGCTATAATATAAAACAAGACGAACTTAGACCAAAATGTGCATTCACATAAAAACACTGGAAATAAAATAAAAAATAAGCATAATGCTAATTGCGAAAGTAGCAGAAACATCATGGCCAATCGAGGAAAGAGCTGCAGAAAAAGAGAGATGTGTATTAAAACAAAGAAAAGGCGGTTATCAGCGTGCAGGAATCAGATCTGTGGGGTTTGACGTCACACACTCATCTGTAGACATGAAATGAACTGAAAACTGCTTCCTAAACAGAACTCAAGATAACATCCCACTCTTTCACGCTCCTGTTCTCGTTTAAGAGTGAATAAGATTGATGTCTTAGCACAGCTGCTCAAACTAATGAGGCGCGTTTAATGTTTGAAATAAGTGTTCACGGTCGGTAGAGCGTCCATCACACGATCAACAGATCTCACGAATGTTTCCAAGATCTGCAAAACACCTTAAAACAACCTGAAACTGTCTTGGCATCCACTCAGAACACACTAAGAACCATCCAGAACGAACAAATTCAAACCAGAAGCTGAATGGTTAAAAAATAATATAATAAATCATTTATAATACCATAGACGATAAAAGGATGAAAACAAACTATATATATAAATAAAATCAAAAATATATATATAAAAAAAAGTAAAAAAAAAAAACTTATACTACAGTAAAAGTATGAATATAAAAACAGTTATATACAAAATAATAAAATAAAAAAATCTGTCCAAAGGAAAAAAAAAACAAAACAATATATAATACTATAGTATAATATAAAATACTAAAGTAAAAGAATATAAAAACAGTTAAATACAAAATAATAAAATAAAAAAAATGATAATATATAATACTACAGAATAATATAAAACATGAAACATAATAATATAATATAAAAAATATCTAAAACAATATATAAGAACATCGATATATAAATGAATTATAAAATAAACTTATGTGTAATTCTAAAAATACAAATATAAATCAATTATATAAAATATATATAATAAAAAAAAAATTTCAACAAAAGGTAATATTTTATAATACTACTAATTAAAAATAAATATATAACAAATATAAAAAAAATATATAATAGTAAAAAATAATAATAGAATAAAAAATAATAAGTACAAAAGAAAAAAAAGAATAAAACTATATTAAATACTAAACAATTATACAAATACAATGACATAAAAATAATTTGAGAACAAAAATATGAAAATGTAAATAAAATAGGGTGTTTATAATACTATACGACAATATAAATAAATAAATAAACGGGGGGCCCGCTGTTTTTTAATATCAAATACTAAAGTAAAAGAAAGAATATAAAAACAGTTATATACAAAATAATAAATAAAAATCTGTATAAAATAAATAAATAATAATAAATTATAATAAATAATAAATAAATAATAATAATATATAGTACTATAGAATAATATCAAACATGAAACATAATAATATAATATAAAAAAAATCTAAAACAATAAGAACATCAATATATGAATGAATTATAAAATAAACTAATGTGTAATTCTAAAAATACAAATATAAATCAATTATATAAAATTTATATAATAAAAAATACTTTTCAACAAAAGTTAATATTTTATAACACTACTAATAAAAAATAAATATATGTATATATATATATATAAACACACAAAATAAATAAAAATAAATAATCTGTCCAAAGGAATAAATAATAATAATAATATATAATACTATAGAATAATATCAAACATGAAACATAATAATATAAATAATATTTAAAAAATCTAAAACAATAAGAACATCAATATATGAATGAATTATAAAATAAACTAATGTGTAATTCTAAAAATACAAATATAAATCAATTATATAAAATTTATATAATAAAAAATACTTTAATTATTCTTTATAATAGAATAAAAAATTATTAGTACAAAAGAAAAAAAGAAGAAAAAATAAATAAAAATAGGGTGTTTATAATCCTATATGACAATATAAATAAATAAACCTAATAATCTTGCAGAACATCTTAGCAACTAGATAGTAACCACTCAAGACACCCCAGCAACCACCCAATTCCCAGATGGAAGGCTGAAATGTGGAAGTCGGCCTGAATTCGCGTCTCTCGATTGCAGTCGGACCCCCCAGGCTGCCGTCCCTCATTCCCACCATGAGCCGCTCTCTCGCGGGGCTCGTCTCTCCGCCGCGCTCTCTCGGGTCCCGACAGCCGGTTTCGGGTTCTGCTGAGCTATTCGGGGTCTTTTGGAGAGAGTGGACGGGCCGCATCCGTGGGTCAGCAATGATGGGGATTCGGTGTCCAGAGGAGCTTTGTTCGCCTTCAACAGCTCGGAGGAATGGACTTCATTACGCTCACAGCTACTATCTGTGCTCTTTTACCGCAATCAGTCCAGAACACAGAGAGACAAAAGACTGAACAAACACATGAACCGTGAAAGCTCGTCTATCACCAGATACTCCCGCTGGAGCACAGCCATTTCAGAAATCTCAGACACTAAACTACACTCTCACGATTACTGGAGAACATGTGAGGCACACTGAAAACTACAACATTTCCTTTACTTTAAATCAAATAAAATGCAAAATATATATATATTTTACGAAGCCCTGCACATGGCATGCAGGAAAAAATAGTAGGCTAAATTTTGCGCACGATTAATAATTAGTTCCCTCAATGAACGAAAACGTGCACACGATTAATATTTCGCTCACTCGAATTATGAATTTTGTGCACGATTTACTAACTCGTTCCCTCAATGTCCTAAAACATGCACACGATTACTACTGCGTTCCCTTGATTTATAAATTGTGTGCACGATTTACTAATTCGTTCCCTCAATATCCTAAAATGTGAACACGATTACTATTTTGTTCCCTCGATTTATAAATTGTGCGCACGATTTACTAATTCGTTCCCTCAATGTCCTAAAACGTGCACACGATTACTATTTTGTTCACTCGATTTATAAATTGTGTGCACGATTTACTAATTCGTTCCCTCAATGTCCTAAAATGTGCACACGATTACTATTTCGTTCACTCGATTTATAAATTGTGTGCACGATTTACTAATTCGTTCCCTCAATGTCCTAAAATGTGCACACGATTACTATTTCGTTCACTCGATTTATAAATTGTGTGCACGATTTACTAATTCGTTCCCTCAATGTCCTAAAATGTGCACACGATTACTATTTCGTTCACTCGATTTATAAATTGTGTGCACGATTTACTAATTCGTTCCCTCAATGTCCTAAAACGTGCACACGATTACTATTTTGTTCACTCGATTTATAAATTGTGTGCACGATTTACTAATTCGTTCCCTCAATGTCCTAAAATGTGCACACGATTACTATTTCGTTCACTCGATTTATAAATTGTGTGCACGATTTACTAATTCGTTCCCTCAATGTCCTAAAATGTGCACACGATTACTATTTCGTTCACTCGATTTATAAATTGTGTGCACGATTTACTAATTCGTTCCCTCAATGTCCTAAAACGTTCACACGATTACTATTGCGTTCCCTTGATTTATAAATTGTGTGCACGATTTACTAATTCGTTCCCTCAATATCCTAAAACGTGCACACGATTACGATTGCGTTCCCTTGATTTATAAATTGTGTGCACAATTTACTAATTCGTTCCCTCAATGTCCTAAAACGTTCACACGATTACTATTGCGTTCCCTTGATTTATAAATTGTGTGCACGATTTACTAATTCGTTCCCTCAATGTCCTAAAACGTTCACACGATTACTATTGCGTTCCCTTGATTTATAAATTGTGTGCACGATTTACTAATTCGTTCCCTCAATGTCCTAAAACGTTCACACGATTACTATTGCGTTCCCTTGATTTATAAATTGTGTGCACGATTTACTAATTCGTTCCCTCAATGTCCTAAAACGTTCACACGATTACTATTGCGTTCCCTTGATTTATAAATTGTGTGCACGATTTACTAATTCGTTCCCTCAATGTCCTAAAACGTGCACACGATTACTATTGCGTTCCCTCAATTTACTATTTCGTTCACTCGATTTATAAATTAAGCGCACGTTTTATTCATTTGTTCCTTTCATAGAGGGAACACAATAGTAAATCGAGGGAATGCAGTAATAAATCTAGCAACTCAATAGTAATCGTGTGCAAGTTTTAGTTAATTGAAGTAACGAATTTGTAAATGGTGCGCAAAATTAATTAATTTTTTATTGCACTTCATGTGCAGGGCTCCGTAATATTTAACCTTAAAAATGTAATAAATAAAAACAACTTATAATATAATTAAATATTTTGAGTTTGACACTTTTACAGGACTTTGAAATATGAAACAACAGGCTTTCTAGGGTTTTCCCGCCAAATTAGCTCGGAACACAAATTCAAGATTCCAAACAATAAAGGTCGCTGTTCGTTGCCATGGATACAGGCACACAGTGTTCCTAAATGAACCACTAAACATTCCATTTCCCAGAATTCCGTTTACAAATAACGTGTCAACCAATAAACCGATTAACTGCTGTAGCATGACTAAAGAGACGGAATGAGAGAAATGTATTCCGATCACAGTTTTGTAACGGTAGAGTAACAGGACGGCTCGTTCTGATTGGCTGTCGGCGATAGGTGAGCGTCAGGAGAGATTACAAGATCCTGGAGAAACACACACATCTGAAACGAACACAAACAGCAGGAAAACAAAACATTCTTTCCAGACACCTCCGAACCCCCCGGAGACTAACCAAACCTGAGCTGTGCTGTGGACGCGACCCGCGGCGAGTGTGTGAGCGATTAGCCGTAAAATATCTGGCAGGAATGTGTTTTCCACCCTGGAGACTCAACAAACACGCAGCTGGCCGGCCGGGGGTCCGACGCCGTTCACGTCCAGAAGCGCAACCGTTCTGGTCATTATATCACACCTCTTCATCTCACTGATGCAGACCGAGGAAATGAAGCGCTTTAAACAAACACACACATGCAGCTCTGATAAATAAACGCAGCGATCCGCAAACGTTTCTGTCTGACGGGACACAAAACGTTCCAGCGGTTGATGGACGGAAAGTTTCGAGGTTCGGATTTGGGGTTAAAAGTTCAATTTTCTCTTATTCTTCCAAACCTACATGGTTTTCTTTCTTTCATGGAACATAGAAATGATTTTGTCTATTTTAAGTGTTTTTAATTCATTACATCAAATTAAAACAAAGATAAAACTAATTTAAAAATATTGTAATAGTTATATAATACAATTTAAATACATATAAATGAATAAATAAATATTTGCCAATGGCAGATTTGACACAAACGTATAAATGGAAAATAATTTATAAAACAATCCCGAAATGCAGTGCTACAGGCTCAAACATCTTTCTTAAGATGGTTTGACCGAAAAAGGGAAATAATTATAAATTCATACTGAATAAATTGATAAATATATTCCGTAGGATGAATATCTAAAAAATAAAAATAAAAATAAATAAATAAATAAATAAAATTAAGCATATTTTTAAGTATATTCAATATTATGTATACAAATTAATATAAAAGCTTTATCTAATTAAATTATATCCAATATTTTTGTGCATTTTTTAATATATTAATATTTGGACCACACTGTCTCTGTATGGATAACAAAACATCTTGACATGAGGGTGAATAAATAACGGCAATCTTAATTTTTGGGAGAGCTGCGGTTATGGATGAAGGGGTTATGGGATAGCTTTCATCAGGCTTATGAGCGAGTGAAGGGTATAATGACTTCATATCTCACCTGTGCAGGTAAACAGGACCACCCGTGAGTGTGTGTGTGTGTGTGTGTGTGTGCGTGTGTGTGATGCAAACACAAATTACATGAGTTCACTTCTCTAGACACATTTTTCTGGGATGTTAAGCTTCCACAGAAGTGCTGGTATAACAACCTCTGAATCATATTTTATCTCTTCAGTGGAAAAATTAATCTTCAAACTAATTTAAAGTAAACCAGAACACCAAAGCACTCAGAAGACCTTCCAAACTGCACAGTGAAGTCCTGTGAACATCACAACACCGGCAAACCTCACAATTCATTCTAATCCAGTCCATTAAGAGCGCAGAAGGAATGTGTGTGTTTGGTTCAGGTTTCCGTCTCCCTGTGACTAACGGTTCAGAAACCTGATGTGAATTCCTGATGAGGGAGTCAGTATGAGAAAGAGTTTGATAACAGCAGCATCAAAGCAGGAGTTAAAGCCAGAGATTGAATTGAGACGATGGATCAGACTCTCACTCCCTTCTGCTTAACAAAGCAAAACAGCCTTCAGTAAGTCACATGACTCAGGCAGCGTCCAAAACCAGCTGCCAAATAGATAGACTGTATGCATTAAAGAAACTGATTATATCTGATGTAAGTGAACCATATTGATTCAAAGAAAGAAGAAAATCAGTGAGGTTTGAGATGACAATTTACACTTTTAAATGTGAAATTATTTTTGGATTGGAAGGTTTTTCAAACTGGTCTTTTCAAGAGTTTATAGAAAATTTTTAAAAAATAAATAAAAATAAAAAAATTCAAAATAATATATAAGCGAATAAATCAATTACATGAATTTTTTTATATATATAAACGTAATCTTATTCTATTTTAACATTACATGAAACATAAACAAAAACATTTAAAATATGATAAAAACTAAATTACGTGAAAAAAACTTTAAAAATAAAATGAAGCAAAGTAGAAAAAACATTCAAAATATTGCATCTTGATGATGCTAAATAAATGAATAATAATTATTAGTTGACTTCATATATGAAAATATAAAACTACCTTTTTCTATTTTAGGGTTGGGATGATCATCAAAAAAAAAAAAAAAAATTAATACTTGAAATAATGTTTTGTCAACTAAAAAAGGATATAAAAAAAATATATATATATATATATATATATATATATATATATATATATATAAAAAAAGACATATATTTCAGATAGCTACCAAGACAATATTTCTAACTAAAAATGAAACGACATATATAAGATAATTCAAAATATGAGCAAACTTTAACAGTATATGAATGACTGCTGTTGCACCGCATGAACAGAAGTCACACATCTGAGAAGCCTGCACCACGCTAGCAGATACAAACGAACGATGTGATGTGAGACAGACAAAACATCTCATCTCATCTCCTGGGCCTCATGTTTCCTCCATCAGGCTGTTTTCCGTCCGTCTAATGGTCAGGAACACAACACTCATTGTGTGGAGCACAGCGGGCACCAACATTTTCCTAAGAATGTTCTGGCTCTCGTCCCGGACAGGACACTCCACCGGCGCGAGCACCAGGAGAAATATGACAAGCTCGCGTGGAAAAAGAACATGAAATATGAACAACAGACCAAAGAAAGCTGGTGAGGGAGAGAGAGAGAGATTCAAGGAAGGTAAAGATGCCATGGAGTTTCCCATAAATACTAATGAAGGGGTTTCCCAGAAAACCATTTTTGCCTTTTTCCATTTGATCTGTGTGGATATAATCTGATTGAAACAGCCGGCGGAGCTCACGGATGAACATACGGCTCAACTCCATTCTGACAGACTACATGAGCTCATCTTTACGCCTCGAACGTGTCTGTTTATCTGGAGTCTCACATGTGGTTCATCGCAGCAACACATGCTTGATCTTAGGATACGACCATATTTGGGCAGCATTTCCTCCAGATGGGTCTGATCTGGTGAAATCAAGTGAAATCAAGCTCAGCTCCATCAAATCTAGTTCCATTAGGAGGCCTGGGTCTATAAACAGATCTAACTCTGTTAGGAGGTCCAAAATCTATCACGAGGCTTAGCTCCGTCAGGAGGCCTAGCTGCAGTAGGAGCCTCAGCTCCATCAGGAGGCCCAGCTCTGTCAGGTCTACCTCCAATAGGAGGCACAGATTTATAAAAAGCTCAAACTCTGTTCGGAGGTCCAAAATCTATCACGAGGCTTAGCTCCGTCAGGAGGCCCAGCCGCAGTAGGAGGCTCAGCTCCATCAGGAGGCCCAGCTGCAGTAGGAGGCCCAGCTCCATCAGGAGGCCCAGCTATACCAGGTCTACCTCCATTAGGAGACCCAGCTCTATAAACAGCTCAAACTCTGTAAGGAGGCCCAAAATCTATCAGGTCTAGCTCCATCAGGAGGCCCAGCTCCGTCAGGTCTAGCTCCATCAGGAGGCCCAGCTCCGTCAGGTCTAGCTCCATCAGGAGGCCCAGCTCCGTCAGGTCTAGCTCCATCAGGAGGCCCAGCTCCGTCAGGTCTAGCTCCATCAGGAGGCCCAGCTCCATCAGGAGGCCCAGCTCCATCAGGTCTAGCTCCATCAGGAGGCCCAGCTCCGTCAGGTCTAGCTCCATCAGGAGGCCCAGCTCCGTCAGGTCTAGCTCCATCAGGAGGCCCAGCTCCGTCAGGTCTAGCTCCATCAGGAGGCCCAGCTCCATCCATGTCTCCCAGCACAGACTGCGGGAGGCCCGTCTCCATCAGAAGATGCTCCTCTGTGATCGGGGCCTCTTCCTGTGGCCGACAGTTCCAGACGGACTTAGTAATGGAAACTCTGACTCCAGAGCCTGATGGGAAAAACTCTGGCATCTCTAATCTCTAATGCCCCGTTCACAGACACATCTCTGTCATTCGCTGAGAACGCTCACCTTTAACCCGCACCAGCCATGTGGAACGAACAGAGAAGAAAACAGATGACGAGACAGGAGAGAAAGTGTGTGTGGCTGTAAACAATTAAGGCAAGCAGCAATGTTAACTTAGACGTACAGACAGAGACGTCAACAAACTGCAGAGTTAAACTGAATAACTCAACCGATTGTGCGCTAGACACGAGAGAGAGAGAGAGAGAGAGAGAGAGAGAGAGAGAGAGAGAGAAAGAGAGAGAGAGTGAGAGAGAGAGAGAGAGAGAGAGCGAGAGAGAAAGAGATAGAGAGAGAGAGAGAGAGCGAGAGAGAAAGAGATAGAGAGAGAGAGAGAGAGCGAGAGAAGAGATAGAGAGAGAGAGAGAGAGCGAGAGAGAAAGAGATAGAGAGAGAGAGAGCGAGAGAGATAGAGAGAGAGAGAGAGAGAGAGAGAGAGAGTGAGAGAGAGAGTGAGAGAGAGAGAGAGAGAGAGAGTGAGAGAGAGAGTGAGAGAGAGAGAGAGAGAGAGAGAGAGAGATCATTCTGAAGAAGGGAAGAAGCACATATCTAGAGATCAGAGTGAACACCTATTTATGTTATTAAATAATGTTAATACTAATGTTTTTTTTTTAAATTAATCATAGCTAATACAGTACTTAAATTCTTGGAGCAATTTTAATATATATACATGACAAAAAAAATTATAATATTCTAAGGTAATAAAAAATTATATATATATATATATATATATATATATATATATATATATATATATATATATATATATATATATATATATATACACACACAAAGTACAGACCAAAAGTTTTGAAACATTACTATTTTTAATGTTTTTGAAAGAAGTTTCTTCTGCTCATCAAGCCTGCATTTATTTGATCAAAAAGACAGAAAAAAAACAGTGATATTGTGAAATATTATTACAACTTAAAATAATAGTTTTCTATTTGAATATACTTAAAAAAATAATTTATTCCTGTGATGCAAAGCTGAATTTTCAGCATCATTCCTCCAGCTTCAGTGTCACATGTAACATCAGTCGATCACATGATCATTTAGAAATCATTCTAATATTCTGATTTATTATGAGTGTTGGAAACAGTTCTGCTGTCTGATATATTTGATCAATAAAAGGATAAAAAGAACTGCATTTATTCAAAATAAAAATACAAAATCTAATAATATATTTTCTTTACTATCACTTTTTATCAATTTAACACATCCTTGCTGAATAAAAGTATTGATTTTATAAAAATAAAAATAAAAAATGACTGACCCCAAATTACTGACCAGTAGTGTATATTGTTATTACTAAATATTTATATTTAAAAAAATAGCTTCTTTTATTTTTTTTTTATTCATCAAAGTATCCTAAAATAAGTATCACATGTTCTGAAACAATATTAAGCAGCAGAACTGTTTCCAACTTTGATAATGAATCATCATATTAGAATGATTTCTAAAGGATCATGTGATAATGATCCTAAAAATTCAGCTTTGCATCACAGAAATAAAATGATCATTTAAAGTATAATACATTTAAAAACAATTATTTTAAATTGTAATAATATTTCACAATATTACTGTTTTTTCTGTATTTTTGATCAAATAAATGCAGGCTTGATGAGCAGAAGAAACTTCTTTCAAAAACATTAAAAATAGTAATATTTACAAACTTTTGGTCTGTACTGTATATAAGCAATTAAAAATAATAATATAAGGTGATTAGAAATTATAATGTTATATAAATAATAATAATAAAAAATACACTATAAAAAAATTTTCTCCAAATTTTATATACTGTACATATATTAAAAAATATATATAATTCATAAAAAATAAAAAATATTTGACTGGTAATGTACACAAGATGCAAATAAGAAACACAATTAAAATTGAATACATTATCACGTAATAATAATTACAACAAATAGTAACACTATAATGACACTGAAAACACTAAACTTCTAAATAAAGATATTTTGGGGGAAAAGAAATGACGGGATGTGATAATTGACAATAGTGTTGTTCCCTGTTTGGACTCTCATTCTGACGGCACCCATTCACTGCAGAGCATCCATTGCTGAGACACTGATGCAATGCTGCATTTCTCCAAACCTGATGAAGAAACAAACTCATCCTAATCTTCGCCAGCCCAAAGATGAGAGTAACAAACTCTCTGTGAGCGATGATTTCATACACGATGTCATGATATTATAAAAGAGATGAATCGGCGCAGAACTCAAATCAAACAAACAGCAACAGAATCATAAACAAATGAATCCAGAGCCTCTT
>NC_068393.1:18695293-18697793 GCF_023724105.1 Carassius gibelio
ACTAGTTAGAGACTAAACTATATACTGTCGTCTATTTCAGATGACTTTGAGTCTGAGAATCTGCCGTCTCTGTGGGATTGTGATGATAGAGAAACAGAAAGAGTGTGTGAACTGAACTCTGTAAAGTGCTTCCCCGAGGGCTCGTTTTCCACACGTCGCACCAGCAGATTCACACACAGATTCAGTCTGAGAAGCTGAAAAACAAGGTTACACAACAGATGGGATCCTTACACAAGCGGCCTGCGTGCATCTTCAGGTGTGTGCAGACCTTAAGTTATCACATGCAACATTGTGTGCGTGTTAGCATTTATATATTTAAAAAAGAACTAGATTTAAAAAATGTAATTGTTTGGGGAATAAAAGAAAATTTGGACCTGTTTTTCGTACACCGAGGGACACGGTACTGTCGATGGTAACAATTCAAAAGCACAGGATACAGGTACAGTCTCTTATCTTTCACAGTAAACCTAAAGAAAATGTAATTTAAATTTGGCAAATTGTGTTTCTTATTAGTCGTTCTTATAAGCCATCTTATTGTTCGCTTGATGTTATCCCACCTTGTTTATTAAGTCAGATTTGGGATGTGGTGGGTTCTATGATCCTGTTCATAATGAATCAGAGTCTTTTAAAGGGTGTAGTTATAGCATATTTTAAACATGCCTTGGTTTCGAAAAAGCCCACTCTGGACCCCTCAGTGTTAAATAACTACAGAACGATTTCATAACTGCCTTTCTTGGCTAAGTTGTTGGAGAAGGTGGTTCCTAATCAACTTTCTACATTTTTTTACATTATTTTTTTTTTCTGTCAGCATTGAAACTGCCCTTCTTTAAAGCTTCAAATGAATTATTGCTGTCTGTAGCCGCTGGGAATTGTGCCTTTTTGGAGCCTCTGGATCTTAGCGCAGTGTTTGACACTATGGATTTGCAGGGGTGTGTGTGTGATGGGGGGGGGGGGTGGATTAAGGAACTTGCTTTAAAGTTGTTCTAATCCTATCTACGTGGAAGATCCTTTGCGGTGGAGCTAGGAAGCTCTATTTCATCTTCACAGTTTATGTCCTCGGGGGTTCCTCAGGGCTCGAGTCTTGGTCCGGTGAAGTTCTCTTTTTGAATATCCTGCCTTTGGGTCTAATCTGTCAAAAATTCAATGTGGCTTATTATTGTTATTCTGATGACATCCAGCTGTATGTGCCTTTAAGATTTAACAGTGATTCCAATATTTCAACTTTGTTTGAGTTAACTGGCACAAGGAAGTGGTCCAGCATTTCTCCAGTGCTGGCTTTGCTGCACCAGCTTTCTGTTGATTTTAGAGTCCAATATAAAGTTTGATTATGGTTTTTAAAGGTTTGCATAGACCTATTCTGCTTTTACATGTTCCCAGATCACGATTGAAAACCAAAGATGATCGAGGCTTCTTTGTTGCTTCCCCACGTCTTTGGAATAGTCTCCCATTGCACATTAGATCATGTCACTCATTTGACTGTTGCTGAAAACACACCTTTACTCTGTGGCATAGAGTTGCCCCTAGCTTTGGGACATTGAGCAGTAATGTATATTATGTTTATTGTGCTTGTTTGAGTCATTTTTGGTCAACTGGTGTTGTTTTAAAAGTGCTATATAAATAAAAGTTGATTGATTGATTGCATATTATGTCTGTGTGACCTCGCTGCAAACTTACTTTATCATACAGTAACACTGAAGTCTTATTTAGATGCACTGTGAAACATCAGATCCTGATATGATATAAACGAATTCAAACAAAAATCAAACCGTGTTTATCTCTCAAAACGTAATTTATTCATACTGCAATGCATGTTGGGAGCCTGTAGACACATCAACAAAAATGCTGACAAGCACCCTTAACAATTCCGGATAAAATTAAGTAAATAATAATTCATGATAATTGATAATTATTTTAGTAAATAAATAAATAGCAATAAAAATTTATATAAAACAACCACATTTCTAAGGGAATAATCAAAACTACTCACAAACTTATGTTCATAAACATCTTAATCATTGCTTTATTACTGCCAATAATCAGACTACTGATGCACAAACTAGATCAAATGTAGCTGCTCTTTCCACTGAAGCAGTTTCCCACACTCTCACACAAATTCTTCATGAGTCCATGTGAGATGGGAAGAACTTGGCCTTGATGAGAGGCCTCTCTCTCTCACACACACACACACACGCACACGCACACACCGAGGGCAATGAAGTCTGCACCTCAAATCTAGAGCAACACAACTCAGGGTTCATTTCCACACAATGAAGCTTCAACACAAACATGATTCTTGTGTTCTTACTGGAGGGGCTCATTATCATATTAATTAATCTAACCAACAATCACATCATTCAGCTGAGAGACAATGTAATGCAGTGATGTGTGTCAAAATAAACTGGAGTTCAGAAGAGTGTGTTCATGGGTTAACATGTGTTTAATCAATTATAATTTTATATATGTATTAAGCAAGAAAAAAAACTAAACAACATTGATAAAA
>NC_068393.1:18702793-18725293 GCF_023724105.1 Carassius gibelio
GGTTTACTTTGGTATAATGGCTGACAAGACTGAGCTGATGATGTGTATACAGTGCAATCTTTAAAAAACACACTATTTACATGGTATAGCGACAAAGAAGTACTGGACAAAAAGAGCAAGAATGTGTTATATATGTGCGTGTACACTGTAAACAATACAATAATTCTTGAGTTACAGGCATGAAAACTTATAAGAGAATATTAATGCCATTCAGAAAGTCATTTTCCATGCAATTGTTTTAGTATCAGCTGTATGCAAACTTACTCTTGAAGCAACACTGAGATCCCAATATCTCAGCAGATGAACTACATAGGTGTTTAAAATATGAGATACTAAAAGAAAAGTTGGTTAAGAACCAAATTAATAAAAGGATATTAAGATATCTGTAATACTTCTTGAGTTACAGGCATGCAAACTTTGGGGAAAAAAGTCAAAAGGTGGCTTTTCCCCATTTTTGACCCATCACTGTTGGAATATAATGCAACAAAGGTTGAGAAAGTCAACAGATTTTACTAATAAAGCTACCAATCTCTGAGTAAAAATAATATAATGATGCTGCCATCTTTCTAAAGTCATATTTAGCCCTGTGTAGTTTGGCTCCAACCCTATTTTTTTCCTCACTCTACAACATAGTGCATTACTACATTCATCCATGGAATTTCATATTTTGGTTTTCATCACCATTTCTTTTTCAGTCTTTGTTTATAGTTATTGGTTTTGACGGTCTCAGATTTAATTAGATCTTAAGTTTACTATAATGAAAGGGGTTTTAGGGACTCAGATCACCTGTTAACCAAGGTAAAATCACTCTAAAACAGCCGTTTGGGAAATTCATGAGTATAAATGACCAAAGCATAGTTAATATCTAACTACAAACTCCCAGAAGCCAAAGGTTGGATGGTTTGATAAAAGACTTTCAACCGCTGCTCACATGGCAACAGTTTTACATCTGACACACAATCCAAACCTCCTGTTTTCAGGCAGTTTTATAAACATCAAACTGTGCACTTTGCTTAGCTACGGCATGTGAAGGCCAAAAAATGCTCTTCAAGCTACAGCTGCGAGATTTAAGAGATTCAACCCTTGTTGTGCCCACCAATGTGTCCTAAATTTCGTCCAAACTGCATTCAGAGACTGCCATGACCTAAATAACTTGATCCAAAAGTCTTATACAAGGACACACACAATGTTTGCTTAAAGAAACGCTGCCAAACACTTGTGTGTTGAAGCAGAGATGCGTCTGCGGTGTTTATTCAGATATACATTTCAGCAAAGCCACGGGCGATACAGTCATTACAATGAAAGTAGGTCTTACTGCTTTAGTGTCCTACCACTTCCCAGCAGCTCTTATGTAACTTGATGTTTTCCATGAATTGAGCATTTACAATGACAACGATTTGAGTCTGACCTAAATAACGCAGTGATGCAACAAGCCCTGAATTTCCCAAACGTTACTGCGAAACCAATTAGGGCTCACCTGAGAAAAACAACCACACGTATAGGCCTGAGAGCAATGATTTGCCAATGCATAACTAGTCTGGACTGGTTTGAAGTGTTTGGGGTGTTTGCTGCAGGATGACACACACATTGTAATTTAGTACTGTTAGATGTTTGTAATAAGGCTTCTCGGCTTTGTAAACATCAAGAAATATTTAAACAATCAGTCAAGTGCAACAGATCTTAAAACTGAGAGAGAGAGAGAGAGAAAACAGACCTTCATAAACCAAAACCTTTAGCGTGATGTCTCAAACTACTGGCACTAGTAACACCAGGCTCATGGGTTCAGTTTCCAGGGAAAGCTTTAACTAATAAAATGTACACCTGCAAAGTCTTTATGGATACATTAAAACTATGTTTTTAAAACGCACATTTGATTCATACATTCAGATAAAAACCAAATCCATTTGGATGCTAATGAAAATGAGACCAACATTCATCCAATGAAACATTGAAAGATCCAACAGAACAAGCAACTGTTCCAAACGCATTAGCAAGAAAACGCATTAGCAATTCTAGCAACATCTTAGCAACAGCAGCTAAGCAAACCACAAAAAAGGCAAAAACACTGAAATGTTTTAGATTACTATGGACATGGAAATTTGTGCAAAGACGTATTGTCAATGTATTGCAGTCTGAACACACAAATCCCTCACAAACTGAACAATTGTACCCAAATTGTATCTGCACTGACTAAAATAACATCCACACAGCGAGGCATATCGAATTGATTTTACATCACGAAAGGCAAAAGTTAACTTTAAATCTCTCTCAACAGGATGCTGCCTGAGCACAAATGCTTTAATGCACAATCTTCATATCCCGATTAGATTATGATGTATTGATGATGATGATGAATGACAGCGATGAGCTGGTCTGTTAACCCTTTCTTGTGAAAAAACTAATCTTTTACTGCATGCAGTTGAGTGCACACAGCTGCTGACCGCGCACCTAAAAAATGATTTTTCAGCTTCAACTGGATTAATGTTTGCACAAAGTCCTTTACCAAATTACTGATTGATATAGGGTAAGATGTGTACTAATCACTATGCATACACCAAATCACATGGTACAAATCATTTAGTGATTTTACTGCATTAAAAGTCATATCTAACTCTATTAAAATGCTTGCTTGATGATATATTTGATGACAGTTCTGATCTACATAGATGCACACATGCATCAGTCAAACCAGTTTCCACTGAGCTGGATGCATGGCCTGACACGAACCCAAAAAAGACTATTTAGATCACAAAACACCATTCCATAAATATAAAGGCACCAGCAACAGCATTTTTAAATGCAAATGTATTACTATTGTTATTTTATTTTATTATTAAAACAAATCTATCATTCTGAAAACACAAGATATGATGTGTAATGATAATGAATTAATAGTGTGTGCAATCATTCATGAATTATTATTTTGTAAAGAATTTAAATATAGTACACTATTCATATATAAAGCCTGATAGTGGTTACTTGAATGACCCTTGACCTCAAGCATAGGAAACCAAAACTTTGCTCACTCTAGTTGGATGGTTTGTTGAAAATGCATGACAATCTGAGAAAGATTCTTCAAAACAATCACTTTTAAATGCGTAAGTTAATGTTATGCTCGTGCGCGTCTGGATCAAGCGCGCGATGCATGATAACCCACTGACGTGTTTCTATTCTGTCCTGTACCTCCTTCCTTCTGCTCTCGGCTCCGGGTCTGGTGATGAGCGCCGTGTCTCCGCACACCACCGCCGCGTCCTCCACGAACACGCAGTCCGGCAACGCCTCGTCCGCGGGCAGCTCCAGCACCTCGAGCCCGAGCCGGTGCTTCAGAACCGACACGTATTTGTCATGTTCCTCCTGCGCTTTGAGCAGGTCCACCTCCAGACAGCCGGTCCGGAGCGCTTCTTTGGCCAGAGACCGAGGGACCGCGCGAACCACCGCGTGCGTAAATCTGCCGAATCCGGACATCATCTCCAAATGCGCGATCTCGCTCCGAACCCTCCGCTTTGTGTTTACCACTGGACTGTTTGTTTGTTATTCTGTTTGTTTGTTGATGTTCCTCGTTGTGGTTCTACTTACGCTCGGCTCGAGCTCTGAAAGGGCGACAACTGCGCGCTGATGACGTCAAGGACGCGCCCGACGCGACGCGCACCAATGTGATAACAGATTGTTAATCGAAAAAACAAAATGCACCAATTATGAAATATGTTTCTTTGTATTTGTATTTAACAAGACTGTATATAATATAATATAACAATAATGCATTTCATAATAATAATAAAAATAATAAAACTTCCCCTTTTAAAAATATAGATGAAAACGCTATATTTAAATAATATTTAAAAAAAGAAGGGGAAAAAAGGTTGTTTTGTGTATAGTCTCAAATTTATTTTTGTCATTGTTTTTGTCTAATTATTAAGCTTCACATTTCTCAATTTTATTTTGATTTTAAAAAGGTGAGTAAATATTCAAACAATAAGCTACTTTAGTTAAAAGTTACTTTTTTTAGAGGCCTATAAAATGGTGCCATTTAACTTTTCATCACTTATGACATTGAAAACGAGAAATATCAATAAAATTGGGTCTGACAGAAGTTTTAACAAAGTTTTGATCAAACAGCACTTTTTAAAACCTTGTAAATGACATTGATTCTTAACCAGTGCAGTATAGACCTCTTCCTTTTTAAAAAACCCTAAATGATTGAGTGTGTTCCTTTTTGTAAAGAGCAGTGGTTTTGTATTTACAGTATGAATGAACTAAAGTCTGTGGTTCAAATGACTTGAAGAGTCATACAGTACAGTCATAACTAAAATATGTATTTCGGCACTGATGTGTTTTTTTAAAATACATAGGCTGCTAAATAAGGACTACAGGATGTACTTCAAGCACTGTAGTCCTTATATAGCCATTTAATGCCACAGGAAATTCCTGAGAGATCCCATGAAGAACTGACCATCTGTCTGACAGTCTGAGGTCATGACTGAACATCTCATTCGTTTCAATCATTAGTGTCATATCTATAGCTACTGACACACTGCCAGTGACCGCCACCAAAAGACAGACACCTGCATGGATTAAACAAAACCATCAGACCTTTGAAATATACATTGCACAAAAATAAATAATCATGAAAAACACACTCTTTTATTGGCGTCTTTGGTTCCATTTAACAGCAATGGAACATTTCAATTACACAAAAGGTTCTTTATAATAGAAAAAAATGTTCTTTAGATTATGCACATGACATGACATAAAAAAAAAATACAAGAAAAAAAGTTAATTGAGCACATGATTTACTAATTTGTTCCCTCGGTTCACTAAATTGTGCACTTGATATAACAATTAGATCTGTGGTGCACATGAAATAATAACTGTTCTACTTCCTGTCCGCATTCACATAAACCGATGTTGATGCCTCTCACTTTTAATGATTCCATGCAACACTGCAAGGCTTTAGAGAATGTCTCTATAACGCATTCAAAACTCAAAATAAAACCCAATTAAAGTGTATCTGTCCATAACATAACACAACACAACACAACACAACACAACAGAACATATAACATAACATAACATATAACATAACGTATAACATAACATAACATATAAAATATAACATATAACATAACATAACATAACGTATAACATAACACAACACAACACATAACATAACAACATATAACATAACAACATATAACATAAAGTATAACATAACACATAACAATATATATATATATATATATATATATATATATATATATATATATATATATATATATATATATATATATATATATATATATATATATACACATATATATATGTGTGTGTGTGTGAGCTGACCCAGATAAATCCAGAAAATGTTACTGGACCAGATCCAGCCCACATTTAGGACAAATCATCATAAAGCAATCCAGAGCTGGCCCCGCGAATCGTTTAAATCAGTCTGGGGATCGCGAATCATTTGAGTCAGTTTAGGAGTTTGGAGCGTGAATCATTTGAATCAGTACGGAAGATCGGAGCGGGTTCGCGAATCAATTGAGTCAGTTTGGGGATCGCGAATCATTTGAGTCAGTTCGGGAGTTCGGAGCGGGATCGCGAATCATTTGAGTCAGTTTGGGGATCGCGAATCATTTGAGTCAGTTCGGGAGTTCGAAGCGGGTTCGCTAATCATTTGAGTCAGTTTGGGGATCGCGAATCATTTGAGTCAGTTCGGGAGTTCGAAGCGGGTTCGCTAATCATTTGAGTCAGTTTGGGGATCGCGAATCATTTGAGTCAGTTCGGGAGTTCGAAGCGGGTTCGCGAATCATTTGAGTCAGTTTGGGAGTTCGAAGCGGGTTCGCTAATCATTTGAGTCAGTTTGGGGATTGCGAATCATTTGAGACAGTTCGGGAGTTCGAAGCGGGTTCGCGAATCATTTGAGTCAGTTCGGGAGTTCGAATCGGCCTCGCGAATCATTTGAGTCAGTTTGGGAGTTCGAAGCGGGTTCGCGAATCATTTGAGTCAGTTTGGGGATCGCGAATCATTTGAGTCAGTTTGGGGATGCTGTCTGGGTTGAGTAAGTTTGGGAGTTCGGAGTGTGAATCATTTGAATCAGTTTGGGAGTTCGAAGTGTGAATCATTTGAATCAGTTCGGGAGTTCGGAATGTGATCACTGGAGTTTGGAATGAATGTTTACTAAATAAAAATATTTCAGAACATGAAAGTGTTATTTATAAAGAATGCTTTTATTATTAAAGACACGATAACTTAAACAAATGTTCTATTAACACTACTGGAAGAACGTTAGTTTGTGACTTTGAGAGAACCTTGCTAATAGAACACCATAATGTCATTATTCAGCTCAATTCTGTTTAGGTTTTGTTTTCATCTGATAGCGTCAGTGCAGTCAAATCGATAATATGAAGTATTTATTATTAAATATTAAACTTCACAATCAATGGAACCGGAATCAATAGAAAGGTTTTCAGAGCTCAGGTCACGCTGTTTGTTTTGCACGGATGGAATTCCTCTTTCTATACACATTCCTCCGTCTTTCCATCTTTCCATCGAGTGCGGCTGGAATCATTCTCCAGACATCCTTGAGTACATTCCTGCACACCCCAGGAACAAAGTTTGTCTTTTCTTGTTCCAAATCCACTCAATTATCCAGACCGGTCTAAACATTCCCGGAGCCCCACATTCCATCCTCTCATTCCGTTCCCCCCTTCCATCCCTGTGCTCCGTTTTTCCATTCCTCCGGCTTTCCCCTCGGAGAGGAAATATGCGGGTTGAGTAAAGGCGAGCAGGTCCTAGCGCACCTGGCACACAGCTTGGAAGGCCGTAAAAGATGAATGAACTTTGAGCTTCAAAGACCTTTTGGGACTGGTTTTCGGGGCTAAACACATTCTATAACGGCGCTCTCTGCGTGAACATTATACAACATCCGCTGAGACGAACCTCTGCACCTTAAACCAATCCTTACTGTTCCAGAACCTACCGAGCAGCATCTCAAACATGTCTGGTATGGTCTCATGGTATCTATAGTTAAACACTGTAAGCAATATAATCAACCAGCTATTCAGCATCATCTCACGATCAGCTTTATGTGATTTTATTAGGTTATACAGAGTGTGACATGACTTTATACTGAAATGATCCTTAGCAGCTTTCCTGAACAAAACCCTCTTCACAAATCAAACGGTCCAGACTCCCAGACTTTAAACAGCTCAGATCCCACGGCATAAACACCTTCTCCTTACAGTCGGCGGAAGCACACGTCATGGCTGAAATATTTATCTGTGTATCCAGTGTAGACTGTTAAACTTCAGCATGAGGGGAAAATTACAACCTCATCATGATTACTATTGTTTCTAAGCACTGTTATTAAAA
This sequence comes from Carassius gibelio, assembly GCF_023724105.1. Taxonomy (NCBI): domain Eukaryota; kingdom Metazoa; phylum Chordata; class Actinopteri; order Cypriniformes; family Cyprinidae; genus Carassius; species Carassius gibelio. Next base: position 18,710,162 of record NC_068393.1, read on the forward strand.
AGTAGATGTATTTAGCATTTCAGAACACCTTTGCAAACTTCTAAATGAATAAAACCAACCAGAAAACCCTACTTTTAGGATTTCAGCAACCTTCAGCAACCGCCTAGTTAACACCCCAGAAGGTTTCATAGTATTTAGCATATCAGACCCCTTATGAGCTAGAAACCACCCACTGCATCATAGCAGAAGGTTTTCAAGGCTTCCAGAACAAATGCCATTTAGCCAACTAGTAATTTGCAATCCTGGGAGAAAGAGTGCACAGATATTTCTGTGATTTTTAGCAAGGAAATGACATTGCATAGTCTCAGTGAACTATGACAGGAAAAACCAAAGGCATCTCTCTAATATCACTCTGGAAGGACGGGATGAATTGTGTAAGAGGTTTAACAGCAGACAACTTCCACACTGGAGGTGTCACACCATGATAAGATAAACACACGCAGAGCTGCCGCTCATCTGTAGAGTGTTACATAATAAAGAAACTCTCCTCGAAGGGGAGTGGGATTGAAGGGTTTAAGCCACTCATGTAACGCGTTCCTAATCAATACACGCTGCCAGACCACCGCTTCCAAAGCCCTGGAAGAAAGTGAAGCCCACTGGAAAATATTATGTTTACCATTACAACATGGTTCTTGGACGTGTGATTCCAGAATAGAAAAATGAGGGCTGACTCCACTGGAGCACAATGACTGCACTGTTTCCTAAAAGCCCCGCGCCCCTCTCATCAGGAGAGATGGAGAATGCTTTCTGAACGGCATGTGCGGGAACAGATGTCAAGACTTCGTGAGTTCACTTTCTCACTGGACAGACTCTACTCTCACTCTCTCCAGGGGAGACACTTCAGCTGACCTCAATCGCTCGCACTGGGAAAAGCAGAATGTAGACTACTATTGAGGAAATAGAGACTTATATAACTTTATATGCACTGGCCCCAATACGTAAGCCTTTAGTAGCCACCTAGCACCTAGCATCGTACAGTATGTTAATTTTCCAGCCTTTCAGAACACCTTTGCAACCACCTAGCAATGTTCTGGTAACCACACAGAAAATGCTGGCCTAGTAAACACCCAGAACTCTGGAGGAAAAAATCTAAAGAATGCCTCATGTAAAAAAAACATCTTCACTGAAACTGAAATCAGAGAAGTGGCTCACCTTTTATTAGCCAGTCAGAAACATTCTCTGTCTGTCAATCTGTTTTCCATGTAGGTTTGCTTATACTAGGTTGGCCTGAATAAGCACAAGCACTATTAACAAGTACAGCATTCCAGCACAACAAAAGGCATTCAGAAACAGCAATGTATTTGGCAAAACAATTATTTGGTGCCACAGCTCTGGATAGTCACTACTAGTGAAGGGTTTGGGAATGCATGCATCCTATTAGCATTATCATGATGTCATTTTCCAGCAGCTACATCTCAGGTGATTGGCTCAGAATGAACAAATATGGCAGGATGCAAGTTTACACACTTTCCAAGCTACATGCATCAGCTATATACGGCTTAAACGGCTAGCAGCGTTTGGATACTAACTGGTTTCTGGCTGGTCATTCACGAGCAAAACACAACACCATGTTCAATCCAAACCAGCTCAGATGATGCAAGAAGGTCAACAAGCCAGTCACTTGCTCTAAAACACAGGTTTTTCCAGCACTGCTTAATTCAAAGTTGATTAATTCAAATATTATCATGCATAAATGCAATTATTTATTAATGTTTAGCATGGTGAAGTCATGGTAAAGACTGCAGATCAAACTTCAGTACATTGACAGTACACCACATTACCATCTAGTGTCGTAATATGGAAAAAAACACAGGTTTTCAGAGCTCAGCAAACTTCAGAAAACTCTTCATACACCAGTCACCTACACAAACCTGACAACCAGTGATGATAACAGTGCTCTCATCATTTGTTTGATTGCACACACACTGTAATGGTCCATGAAGATGCAGAAGTCAAACATACCTGCCACGTCTCCAGAAGTCCTCAATCCAGGTGGTAAAGGTTCTTCATCTGGACATCTCCGTGTCCAGACGCTTCTGCTCTCTGTGAGTCTGTGGAAAGAACTATTAAGTGCTGTCAGGACAATATTGTGCATTCCCTTACTCTCAGTTTGGTTTGTGTGTATCCAAAGACTTCTAATCTCTGAATTCCGGAGGAATGCCATTTGGAATCTTAGACAAAAACAGTAAAAAAAAACAAAAAAAAAAAAACATGAACAGTTTTTCCTTTTTTACATCTCGTATGGAAAACTGGATGCCTGTTGTATTTTTTTCTTCCACTGTGTGATGGACAGACTGCATGAATATTAAATTAGCTGGAGGAATTTCCTCCACGGAGAGCGTATTTAGGGATCTTTAAGCTGTCAGGAATGCTTTGTGGTTGGATAACTCCAGCAGAAATGTTAATAATGCAGGCTACTGCCCAGACCAAATATGGTAATATTGTTACGTCTGGAATCAGGCTCCACATCTGGAAGCGCTTAGAGCTGTTGAGTCAAGAGAGAGGAGCGAGCCGAGCCAAAAATAGAAGCCGTAAAGTATGCGTTTACAACGTCTCCAAACGCGCACAGAATACTGCATTTAAGATGCGTGATGGCACAGAAGGTTTCCAAACAGTTCTACCTCTAAATCGAAAGTTTGAGTGTTTGGAAACTAATAAAACTCCACAAAAAGCGCATAGCTGATCTGGATAAGCGACCGCGCGCGTCCTTCGGAATAATTTATGGTTGACGCGCTTGAACTCATAACTCTATTAATAGACCCCCGGGGGCTCCGACATATTTCAGTGACGAGTAATAACGCTAATCTTTGACATGACGTTAGGCAAAATAAAAGAGTTAGTAAGCATGCTGTTAGTGAAATAATACACCCCCCCCCCTCCCATATTTCTCTCTGTGCTCTCCACGTTTCCATTTTGCGTTTGCGTAAAGTTAATTCATAAATACTTGATACTAGAGTTATTGAAACCAGTATCGTTCTAACACATTCCAACGTGTAAAGAAGCTTCTGCTTTATTATTATTATTATTATTTATAAACTAGACACAGATAGTTGGACGGAAATTATATTCGCGTTTGTTTATTTACGCGTAAATAATAACGCGTGATTCAGTGTTAAAACACTGCTTTTTAAAATCACACAGGCTACGTGTTTTGTCTTCCTTCGAGGGGATCGTTTTAAGTAAAAAATGTTTTCAGTGAAAGGGGAAAATTCATTTGAGAGAGAGAGAGAAAAGAAAGTTAGACAGGGTGGTGCTTAGCTCGGATGGAAAACGCGCCAAGAAACATTCCTCGCATAACTTTGGAACAGTTCAGCGATGGTGACGTCAGGGCTCCGCTACAGTATAAAAGCGGAGCTGCGCGCGTCTTCACTCTCAGAGCGCTGCGCCTTCAGACGCACCGAGATAAACCGAGAACGCGACGCGCACACGAGGACTTACACCGAGGAATTGTTCGCTTGATTCAAGAAATCTACAGTAGCTACACAGAGAAGCGAAGATGTTTGCTTGGGCTGTTATCGTCATCCTTATTGCACAGTTGTGTGTGGTAAGTTATTATATTACTCATATGCTTATTATAGAAGTTGTGTTTGATACAGATACAGGAGCGTATATACATAGGATTATTGATCATCCAGGGGGCGTTTTCACTGGAGGATTAGTTTTTGAGCACTGTATTATAAATTATCCATTTAGGTGCTAGATCCCCTCGGTTATACAGCTTAGAGTTGTTCTTGGTCTTAAACTTCTACATTTTAGTTTGATCTTTGTTTTAAAGTGACTTGAAAGCCACTAAAGTCTAGTGGTTTTTTCTGCTCAGGTCTTCTCCAGCTGCCCAGCCACATGCTCGTGCCCGCTAGAGCTTCCCAAATGCACGCCTGGAGTCAGTCTGGTCTCAGACGGCTGCGGCTGCTGCAAAGTGTGTGCCAGACAGCTGAACGAAGACTGCAGCAAGACCGAGCCGTGCGACCACACCAAGGGGCTGGAGTGCAACTTCGGGGCCATCCATGGGGCCACCAGAGGCATCTGCCGAGGTATGTTTCTCATTATGCTTTGCAAAAGACACCGAATGGAGACCATGTGTGGATTGGAAGGGGGGCGGGGGTCTAAGTGGAAGGAAGAAAACAATAAGCTGGATGTTTGAATCTCTTCTGTTGGAATGCTCAAACCTTTCCTTCTTTCCTACAGCCAAATCTGAGGGCAGACCTTGCGAGTACAACAGCAGGATCTACCAGAACGGAGAGAGCTTCCAGCCCAACTGCAAGCACCAGTGCACTTGCATCGACGGGGCAGTGGGCTGCATCCCGCTTTGCCCGCAAGAGCTCTCCCTGCCCACGTTGGGCTGCGCCAACCCCAGGCTGGTCAAAGTGCCAGGTCAGTGCTGCGAAGAATGGGTCTGCGATGATGGGAAGACTAGGGAATCTGCCAAGAAGCTGTCTGGCAACGATCCAACGGTCGACGATTCTGAGAGCGACCTCACCAGCAAGAACGAGTTCATCTCCATCATCAAGGCCGGACTCAAATCCTTGCCTGGTAAGATCAAAGATGCATTGGATATAAGCATGCATGTCTGATTTGTATACGATCAGAGTTTAAAACAGCGCTCTGTTTATTTGCAGCATTCCGATCGCAGCCGGAATCCCGCCAGTTTGAGAAGTGCATCGTGCAGACCACTCCCTGGTCCCAGTGCTCCAAGACCTGCGGCACTGGAATCTCCACCAGGATAACCAACGACAACAACGAATGCAAGTTGGTTAAAGAGACCAGGATCTGCGAAGTCCGTCCATGCAGCCAATCGCAATACACCAGCCTCAAGGTATGCAACATCCCTGCAAAGACAAATGCATTGCATCATGTAATTTGAATGCATCTAACTTATCTTGTGTACTCTCAACAGAAGGGAAAGAAATGCAACCGGATCAAGAAGTCCACGCAGCCGGTGAAGTTCTCCTACGCCGGATGCTCCAGTCTGAAGAAGTACCGCGTCAGATACTGTGGCTCATGCGTGGATGGCCGCTGCTGCAGTCCACAGCAGACCCGCACCATCCGTGTCAAATTCCGCTGCGAGGATGGCGACACCTTCAACAAGAACGTCATGATGATCGAGTCCTGCAAGTGCACCTACAACTGCGGCAATGGCAATGACGCCACCTACCCTTTCTACAGACTCTTCAACGACATCCACAAGTTCAGAGACTGATCGCCAGCAGGGAATCCCACCTCGACCCTTGCGTGACTGGGAGCGCGTCACAAGCGTCGACCAATGGCAGCCCAGCTGCGCAATCAGGGGGCCCATCCACCAGCCAATCAACTACCATCTCCTGTTGTAACTAGATTCCCACGGAATTACGGACTTACATTACGGGGACTTTGAAGTGCACTGTTTGCTGAGGCCGCGTCAGCGTTTCAAGAAATGCTCGCTCCATAATGGAGCGCTATGTTTTATAGCTTCGTTATGGAGCAACCTGTAAAGATGTAAAGATGCAGTTGTTAATATTACAATTCCTGATGTATATCTTGATGTCTAAATACAAAACATGACCCAAACTGTAGACTTGTATCTGTGTATGTTCCCAATTGTAGATATGCACATGCATAACGTACAACTGGTAGACTATGAACCTGGTCAAGGTTGAGTTTTCCATGTAATATCCCCCTCCTATAATGCGGGTGAATACATCCTCATTGTTTGGCAGCTAGAGAAATCCACGACATGATTAAAAAACGGACTTAAAGTTTGAATGAATGTTTTATTATTGTTATTAATATTATTTATCGCAAATGTAGCTCTTTTATTTGAACAACGTAATACTGGAATAAAGTGTACAAATTATCTATGATCTAATTTTATATGTTACAAATAAAAGATTTATTTATGAACGAATCACCTCGAGTTGTGTTCTTGAATGTTCATAAAACACAGGTCATTCATGAGACGCAATCTTTCGACGTTAAGAATGAAGGGCTGGTTATATAACAGCAGTTCTGGAAGTTTCTCTCGCTTGTCTCTGTTGAATGGAAGGCTACTGGGAAACTGTAAGACTTGACTTGCTTCCTATAATAAAACCTGAGCCGCTCGTTCATTTGGTTTCTTTAAGAAAACAATTAAGAGACGCAGCAATAGCGGAGAGCGTGGAGCTGTGCCCGGAATCTTGAGTGCTTTTCCAAACGGAGTTTCAGTCGGTGTTTACAGGAGTTTTTAGAGCAAAAAGCACAGAACTAAAACATTGGGAATCACAGGGGAGATGAGGAGCCGTATTATGGTTTCATTTGTTAGACAACTTCTCACCAAACGACTGGTTTACTTGTTGCACATGGGTTTAATGATTATGGATCTTATCTTCAATCGGAGACCTTTAGCTCCACAATCACGCATTATGAAGAACAGATCTGCATGGCATCTGTCCATCTTCCTCGTCTCTGATCCCTCCTTCAGCCCGGAATGATATATCTCCAGTGAGGTTTGATCCAGGTGAAGGAATCCAGCTGAGGAATGCAGATGGGCTGATGGTCGGCAGATGTTGGAAAATATCTGGAAGCAGCTTGTTCGGTTTGGGCCATCCTGCTAAAAATACACCATTTCTAAAAAGAACAGAGATTCTAGAGGCTTTATGACATCCCAACGGATGATGGGAACACACATGGATGGTTATATCACACCACAGAGGCCTTTAAGGCAGGAAAAAGTGGTTTCAATTGGAGTAGAACTGTGATCCAGACGTTTCCTTGTGATATGACACTGTGGACAAAACCAGCATCAGTTTAGCTTCTGAAAAAGGGAATAAAATTTCAAAAACACATATAAACAACACAGATAACACTGTTATAGTCAAATTAAATGAAAACCATCAGGTCATTTTAAAGGTCTTCCACTAGGCATCATGAATGCAGAGCCATTTGTTATGTTTTTTCCCACTCTTAATTTTGACATCCGATAGGAATGAAACCGTTTCAGCAAAACTACACGCACCATTTTCGTGTATTTATGTCTATTTAGCAGGAATAAAATGTTTAAATCCTGTCTCTTGTCCTCTTCAGTGGTGTTCCTCATTTGCGTCTGTCATCTAACTGATGACCCCTAGTGGCCAAATAAGGAGCTGCTGTTCCGTTTTAAAGTGACAGTCCACCCAAAAATGTACTAATCATGTCATATCTTTCTAACTCTTGAAATATTTCCAAAACAGCGTGAGCTAATAGCAGTTTTATATCTTTGATGTCTTATAAAGCAATTGTTTGCTAAAAAAAAGGCAAAAAGTCAACAACATTTTCTAAAGATAATACGAGTGCAAAACTTACTGCCATGATGCAATGTTATTCAAGCTTTGTTTTGTGGTTGCTGTGGTGTTTTGAGTTGTTTTAAGTGTGTTGCTAGGGTGTTGCTCACTTGTCCGAGTCCCTGATATCTAGATTTGGCTCGTGTCCCTTCTTTAATGTGCATATGATGGACTTTTTCATCTGTTTTATGGCCCACCGGGTCAAAATGGTGCATCTGATCTGATCGTGTAAAATGATGAATAGCTTGATTAAGAAACGCTCATGTAGTGATGTAAACGGGTGTGTGAGACATGCTGCCAAAAGCATCGGATGGGGAATAGTTACTATTAGTGTGCTTAACTAACCATGACATACACCTCATCTCACACAGGCGCTGGATGTAAGCAATGACGACATGCCGCAGACAGCGTTACATAAGCGCTAATGATGAACTTAACGAAAATCAGCCCACGCTCCAGAGAAGGCGTCAGCGGCGAGTCCGAGGAGGCATAAACGTCTGTTTATCTGCTCAAACAAAGCACTCTTTGATGGGGAAATAAAGCCTTAGTGCTGCTTTCTGTGGAAAAGCATTCGAGAGCCAGGTTGAGATGGTCCCTGGGTGTTTTCTTTAACTCCAGGAACAGAAAACACATGCATTCAACTCCACAGTGACATGAAAAATGCTCATAACAACTACAGCCCTGCCAATTTTGGCAAACCTGGCTAGTCTCATGCACACTACAATGACTAAAATAAACATCTGAAATCCAAATAGTTGGTTGTTTTGGTAACAAATTTGTGTTTATAGTGATAAAATAATGACATTAACCTACCATCCTAAATTTGGTATAAACTTAAAGCTTAAAAGTCAAAATTCATCATATGAAAACCATTTTGAAATCACACTTTACATAATCATAGAAATGGTGCTTTAATTTATTTTATCAGGTTCCTCCCCTAGTGGGCAGTGTTAAGTGTAATATGTCAAAATTTACTAAAATATTTTATCATAAAAACTTCTGATTTTGACTAAATGCATATACTTTGAAAAGCCTGAAGTCTTAAGTTTGCATATTTGGTGGTTATTTTGTGATAGAAGTATTATTGTGAGAGAAATTGATAAATATTTGACAGGAAAATGCATTAAAATATTCAGTCTGAGTGTCACCCGGTGGTTATTTTTGGTATAACATTTTTTTTTTTTTATATCAACTTCAAATTTGGAACATAACTTAGTTTGACATACGGCTTTGATTTTTATAGCAATTACAACAAATATATATAGCAAGTATTCATTTTAATATCTAATAAGTGCTTTTTATAATTGAGTATAGTATATTTTCTTTACTATAAACAAACTTTTCAAATCTGCGAAGGAAGTCACTTAGACGCAAGTTAAGTCGATTACCTGCACGCAAAACCAAATGCACTTAACTCAGTCAGAATAAGCTGTAATGTAGATCAGTTCGTCAGTTTTTATGAGTATGAGATGATGATCATAGGTTAGTTCTGAACACCAGGACTAAAACACACAGAAGAGGAGCAGCTGCAAAGACCGTGCTCCTATTGGGCAAGAACACAAGCTGATTGCCAAACAATATACAACCAGTTCATGACTGATATTCTCCAGTGCAATCAAAGAGCAAAGGCTTTCAGAGAAACGCATGCAAAATATCTAGGTCAATGATAGTAGATCATTATGGGATGTTGTTAGAATGACAGCCATGCACTGTGAAGACACACACACACACACACACACATAAAAACCACTGGACTCAAGTCACTTTGCCAGAGAGTTACTTTGCATCTACTAAATCATCCTGAACAGATAATGCATTTGCTGAAGAGTTTTTAGTTTCTAAGGATGATTTAACTAATAACCTAATCAGAACAATCAAATCTAGTAATGTTGATGGTCGGACAAAGACCACTGATAACGACGATCAAACTGGTCTAAAGAAGTCTTTCCCAGCATGCACCTGTCCCTCCGCGTGCAGTGGTTATGTGGGCATCAGGACCAATCGTGACTCATTAAAATGCAATTACACACAATGCAAAGTCCAAACCACATCTTTGAGAAACTAAATCTAAATGTTGATTGTGAAGACCGCGAAACTTCTCAAAGCGTCTCGTGATTCAAACAAGCCATGTTTGTTTGGGATTCTTTGCAGCGATGCCATGTCAAGATCGTAGCGTTCTGCTAGCAAATACACGCTCACAAATATACATGTTTACGCTAAAACAACACAAATCTCTGGTCTGAATTAAAGCAGGCAACTTTTCAGGACCCAGCATACTAGAAGACAAAACACAGCCTGTTTGTCACCGAGGATGTGGTTAATTATTCTGCTAAACCAGATTCAACCGATCAATCAATCAGTTAACCAGCGAAACCAGCATCAGCACAGACCAAGACCTGAACATGCCTTCAACACTGGGGAGACTTTGTTTTTCTTTAACGAAGCATAGCGAAACAGAACAGTCTAATTTTACACGGAAAGCAATCATTTTGAACTCTTTGCAAATTATATTTTAAAACATGCACACATTCACTCTTAGTTGAAACGATTCGTGTCTCATCACATTCAGTCGAACAAAAGCCTAGTAGTTTGTATCACTGGATAAAACTGATGTTAGCTTTACATTTCTATTATATAACAGTTGCAGAATATGAAACGTTTAACATTAAAACGAACACTTTGCGATGGAATTCGCGCTGTGAACGGTAAACTCCGCCTACTTTGATTTGATTGGCCAGCAATTTGAGATTGACGAGTGTTTAGACCAATGAGGAAGAGCGACCTAAAAATTTAACTTTCAAACCTTTTTTTTTTTTGTCATCCTAACAATTCGGTTATTTTTAATTATTGGGGAGAATTATAACCCCTGTCATTGTCTATGGTGGTAACGGCTCTGTTCTCTCAATAATAACACGAGGTCAGAATGTCCTTATCGCAGCGACACTGCTGTGTTGTACTTCCTGTTTGCGGTGAGCGTTTCAGCATTAAACTGCTTAATCTCATGCATGAATGGCAGAACACTCTCTCGGTGTTTTAAAAATACCCATCTGGTGAAAACACATTGTGTTAGAGATAGAAAACACTTGAACTCTACCAACTCGTGTCCTCAAATACACTAAACACATTACAGCCAACATACAGGCAAACTAAATGTTCCAGGTCTTATTCTGAAGGGGAATTATTCTGATCATTCTGTAAGGATTGGTAAACAACAGTTAGTGCATTATTGTTTCACATAATATTTTTTAATATGAGTGTATATAATATGCAACATATGAGTACATACTGTATGCAATAAGCATTTATCTCACAATCCCACAATCTCTGCAATTATAGACACTAAGAAAAAAAAGATAAAGATAAAGAGAACAACGATGTAACATACTCATATCTGAAGGAATTTAAAACCCCCAAAAATGAAAATTAGCTGACAATCTACTAGCATTGCATCGCAGACTCAGCAATGGATGTGAATGGAATATCAACTGTTTGGACTCTCATTCTGACGGCACCCATTCACTGCAGAGCATCCAATTATGAGACACTGATGCAATGCTACATTTCCATTTGTGTGCACAAAAAACAAGTAAAGAGACTCAGAACTGGCGTCACTCACAAAGAGATCCAGACGTTTATTAAAAGAACCGTGACATAAAAAAAACCGTCCTCAAAAGAAAACATGACAGAAAATAGATGTCAATGATACCAGACTGTTTTCCCCTCGTTTTCTGAGTCTAACCACAGCGTGAGCTCTACGAGGATTGTTTCTGCGTTTGTCCGTCTCCATGAACACAATGACGTGTCAAGTTATCAGCGCTCAAAACATATCAGTCCCCAAAACAGTCTGTCACCACAGCAACGATTATTGCTTTAGTCTTTATCTGAAGCCTTATCTGCTGGATAACAGGAGCGCTAACGTCAGATAAACATTAGGACGTCTGTCTCCTTACGCTTTCACACATTAACCTGATCTTCACTTCCACTGGAATAAACATCAGCATTTTCCTGGCCTTCGATTTGACTTGAATCTGAGCGTTCGCATGATGAACTCTGACTTTTGGGTGTTCTTCTTTTTCATGCTTTGCACTATCTTCACAATCTTCTGGAAGTCCAGCATTGGAACCATGAGGTGAAATGTCAGACTTATCGTCTCCACATATCCTTCTACCATCATCAGCTCCTCCAGGACCTTGAGAAAACATCATTATTTCTTCAGTTTTGCTGGTGATGTTCACTGAAACCTCTTTGTTTTGTTCCCGTCATCTACCTGAGTGTCCTGAACACTTTTGGCTTCTTCGCCACATGCACAAGAGCTTCTGAACGTGGTTCTGCGAGGGAACATGACGTTCTGGAGACGTTCGGTGATGCAACACACTGGACAACAATGGAACGATCTGGAAGGGGAGGAAAATGTATGCTGTAAATAATAATAATAAAATAATAATAAAAAAAATAAATAACTAAAATAATTAGATTAAAATAAATATATATTAAAATAAATAATAAATTACTACATTTTATCAAAATAAATTAATTTAAATAAATGCATTCATATATTTTTATTTTAATCAATATTAAAACACTACAGATATGGTTAAAACTAATACATAAATGATATTATTTATTTTTATTTTTATTTTTTTATTATTTATTTTTATTTTTAATAAAAATATTTTAGCTACTTAAAATGAATGTATAAATAATAAATCTAACATGATGCAAGGGGGTCAGTGGAAAAGTTTAGAAAAAAGCAGGGTAAAATGTAAAAAAAAAAGAATGAAAATAAGACAAATTAAATTTGGTTAAAATAAAGAATTGGTTTAAACAAATATATAATACAATTTTTATGTGAATAAATAATAAATTAAATAATCAAATAGATACATTTGATTTGAAAACACATCTAACAAGGGGATTCTAGGAGATCTGTGGAAAAGTTTATTGTTTTTATTTTTAAAAACAAAGTATTAAAATAAGATTTAACTACATTTGTATAAATTATATTTATGTAAATATATAAATAAATATTGAGTTAAAGAAAAAAAATATTTAACTAAATAAATAAATAAATGAATAAATAATACATCTGAAAAGGGATTACTTGGGGAAAAAAAACTAAAAAATAGGGTAAGTAATTGTGATAAAAAGTCAATATTGAACATTTAAAATGAAATAAATAATAAATGATGTATATAAAATTAACAATTTGTAATTAACAATACATTATTTTAATACATCTAACATTAAATATATATATATATAAAACCAAACATAAATAAATAATTTTAAAATTAAATTTGCTTAATTGCTATGAAAATTGACAAATTATTATCAGTTAATAAAAAAATAGAAAGTCAATATTGAACATTTAAAATGAAATAAATAATAAATAATTTATATTAAATTAACAATTTATAATTAACAATAGATTATTTTAATACATCTAACATTAAATATATATTAAAAAACCAAAAATAAATAAAAAAAATTAAAATTAAATTTGCTTAATTGCTATGAAAATTGTCAAATTATTATCAGTTAATAAAAAAATAAAAAATGTAAACCTAAAAAAGGTAATTATGCATAATATTATAACTGGTAATATATTATTTTTAATATGTCTATTATCTTTTTTATTTTCAATACGTTTAACATTGAATAAATAATTAAAATCAGTGATTGCTACCATTTTTTAATAAAGTATTATTGAAAATATTTTTTTTTATATAATTTTTTTTAGCATTAATAACATCTAACACTGAATTAATTCAAATGTTTTCTTTTTTTTCCTCCTTTAGCTTGTGGATGAAACATGAGCAGGTCATATTTCAGCTGTGTGCATCTATAATATTGTGAAATATTATTAAAATTTAAAACATCTGTTTTCTGTGTGAATCAGTGTTAAAGTGTAATTTATTTCTGCGATCAAATTTGTATTTTCAGCATCACTCCTCCAGTCTTCAGTGTCACATGATCTTCAGAAATCAGAATAATATGATGATTTACTGCTCAAGAAACATTTCTGATTATCATCAATGTTGAACACAGTTGTGCTGCACAATATGTTTGTGAAAACTGTGATGCATTTTATTTTTAAGGATTTTAGAAAGTTAAAAAGTCACTTTCGATCAGTTTGACACATGCTCAACATGCACACATTTGCAGCAGCATTACAACATTTCAGTATAACAGGAGCGGGGTTATTAAAGCTGATTCATTGGGATTATTTTATGAATATTCAACATCATGGTCCGAGTTGACGCTCCATGACATCATGGCTCATGTTTTGGCTCCATAAAAGCCAGATTGAGGTTAAATCAGGCTCACAGCTGGAGACTGGTTCAGTCTGAATCAGAAACAGCTTCGACATCTCTCACATGACATCAGCCGAGAGCCTCGTAAACCAGGGATTTCTCAGCGTTCGATCACGAGAGCCGGGCATTTCCAAGAGCAGATTCTCAGACGCTCAGAAGCTCGTTCTGTTCTCCGGCCAAAACACAGAGCCAAACCTCACGGGACAAATCCACACCAAACAACCAACCAACAAACGCCCCAAACCTCAGAAAGATCGAGATTTACAGACTACATTACACTGAAACTTCATTTCTGAAGATGATAACCTTTGCTTTATTTGGGTGAAGTCTAAAAGTAAATGAAGAATGGAGGGTAAATATGCTTAACAGTCAGGAAAACTGTTGCTCAAAATGATTTAAAACACAAAAAAGGACCTTATGCTAAATTAAATTAAATTAAATTAAATTAAATTAAATTAAATTAAATTAAATTAAATTAAATTAAATTAAAAATTAAAAAATTAAAAAATTAAATGAAAGCAATTTAAAAATGCATTTGGGCAGACGCTTTTATCCGAGGCGACTTACAGTATGTTGTCATGTTGTTATGTCCTATCATATTATTTTAAAAAATCTTAAAAAAAAAAAAAAAAAAAATTACTAAAAATTTCTAGTTTCAAGCAAAATTACAGAAAAATATGCATGCAAAATAGTATACATAATTTCTAATAAATAATACATTGTTTTAATAAATCTAATATTTATCAAATAAATAAATACATTTAGCAATTACAAAAATTTCTCAGTATTTTGATTAAATTGTTCTTAAAAAATATTTAAAGAAGAATTTTTTTTATGCCAAATTGGAAAATATATTATAAATATATTATTTGAATAAATAATAGTAAAATAAAATAAAGTTAATAAATAAACAATGAATTAGAAAAAAAATGACAATAAAAATTTGGGGTGAAAATGCTTAATTGTCCTGAAAACTATTCAAAAATAGTCAAAATTATGAAAAATAAAAATTTTCTTTACATAAAATATTATCATTAATAATTTAGTGATATTTCTAACATTTAATGAATATTTATTATAAATTGATATTAGCAATATTAGCATCTGCACCAAGTTGAATATTTTTTCTCAGTTTGAGTCTCTGAATAAAATCAAGTTGTTTATTTCTCGTTTTTTTTTTTATATATATATATATAATGGAAGAACTGTCATTTAAAAAAAATTTGATTTTCAAAATTTTTTGTCAGGTTAAATGTGCATTTTGCTGTATAGTGCAAACTTTGAGTTTCAGTGCATATAAAGCTTCTGCATTCAGATATTCCCAAGCACCAATTTCAAAATTGTATGGAGACCTAGCAAGTGAACTTCTGCTCTTTTAAATATGGCTTTGTGAGATTCTTTCCCTCATTTTATCACCCACTGAAGCGCAAAACTATAGACACTTTCATTCACAGACACCATTACACACTGAACAAAAGCATCGAGCTCCCCGTCACAGAACGATGGTTTTCAGCCTGACAGTCTTAGCTCAGCTGTAGCTCAGTGTG